>NW_007726385.1:340740-341933 GCF_000696425.1 Galeopterus variegatus | reverse complement strand
CTGGGTCCCTGTCACCACCACTAGATGGACTTTGGACTTCCCAGCCTCAGAACCTGTAAGCAATAAATTTCATTCTTTATAAATCACCCCGTTCCATGTATTTTGTTATAGGCAACAAAAATGGACTAATACAATGGGCTTTATTATTGAATAACAAATATGCTTTAGAATTTAGAGATAGTGAATTGCTCGAGAGAGAGATTTAGAAACACCTTCCCTCAAGCCATTTGCTCACATTCCAAACGTAATAAAAATTAGAAACACCTTTCCCCTCTCCTCCAGAAACATTTCCTTATATCTCAGGGTTGTAAAAACTTAAGGACTTTTCACTCCTCTCCCAGCAGAGGATTTGTTTACATTAAAGAGTAAAGTTCCGTCTCTTTCTTCAGAAGGAAGGGGGGGCAGATATACCAGTACCAGCTGCCCTATCTAAACTCCAGTTCTTATATTTTGGAAGTTCTTTTCCTGTGGTACAAACCCTGCTGCAGGCACATATGAACAGTTGGCCCTTATTGTATCACCCTGTGAGGGACTGGGGCGTGGAGAACCAGTGCTAAGATGCTCTGTGAGTAATAACAGTCTCTTCTCTGAGCCAGTCAGAATACATAATATAGAATATATACAGTCAATTAGTCAACTGTGTATTTTAGTTTGGAATCACATGACCAGGTTGTTAGATCCTTGAATTTGACAAATTCTCTTAACCAATCAATACCTATATATTAAAATATCTGTCTATATATTTAACAACCCCTGCCTCCCAATCAAGAATTAGCTTCTTCTAGTATGTTTTGGAAAAGAGAAAAACTCATTTTACATTCTTCCCAAAATGTTCTGGGAAGTAGCTTCTTAACACTCCCTGCTGCCAGTTATGCCTCTGGGTCATTTCTCATTTCACTGCCGCCTGACACTCCTAGATACAGTTCCCTCAATAGGACATGCAGCTCTTTCTCCACAGACATCATTGGAGAGATTGATATGAGGCAGACCTCCCCTTCGATTCTCCATATTATCACTCAAAGCTGAAAGAAACATCAGATTTTTACTGAAACATTGCAATGTATAAAGGAAAATATGAGTGTATGTTAGAACAGTTTTTTAAAAATTAACATTCAATTTATTAAAGTAATACATTTTTTTTTTTTTAAAGATGACTGGTAAGGGGATCTTAACCCTTGACTTGGTGTTATCAG
>NW_007726385.1:338221-339974 GCF_000696425.1 Galeopterus variegatus | reverse complement strand
GAGCGCCGCCGCGCTCCCAAGCGGCGCACTGTAGCAGTGCGCCACCGGGCCGGCCCCTCAGGAGGACTTTTGAACTTTGGCTGCATATGTTCAGGAGTCCAGTAGAATTTTAAATTGTTCACCAAATGCAAATTTTCCCACAGCCCAGGGGGAAATCTTTTAAAGAAGTTAAATTCTTTATAGGAGTGTCTCTTATAGAGACACTCTAGCTCCTAACTTGGTTTTCCTGCTCTCATGACATTTTGAGGGAACTCAAAATGTTTGGGGGCGAGGGGGGACATAGCATTTAGGCTGAGACCCATGAGTGTTTGGTTAGTCAGGTGGTAAGAGGGAATGGAACAAGTACTAATTTAGGAGAGTGGGCTTAGCTGGAACTTAGTATGTATTTGTAGAATGAATGACTGACTAGTAAAACATCTATTACAGTTTAAACTTTCTCTCCAATCTCCTTTTTATTTTCCTCAGTATTCTAGTTTCATCAATCTTGTCATGCCCTTTTTTCTTATTACCCTTCTAGTTTATATCAAATATTATACTTATTGCCTCAGGCATGGAGGATATTCCAAAAGACACTAATCATTCTACAATGTATGCGTTTGTATTAACTTAAGGGGGTTTCCTATGGATTTTCAGGAAACAAACAAACAAACGAAATTCACCAGAACAGTAGAAAAAGAATAAAGACAAACAAAACAGTTTTATTATATATATTTATGTATATATATTTAATATATATTCAATTCCTACTTTTGCACTTGTCTAATATGCATTTTTCCATGTCTTCTTAAGCATCATTTTAAATGGCTGCATAAAATTACATAGAATGTCTGTATTGTTAACTTCACAATTTCCCTGTTATCGGGCATTACATATTGATGTAAGCATCTTTTTGCATGGCTTACTTCCTATTTAGGATTACTTTTCTTAGAGTAGATTTCCAGAAGTGTAATAATTGATTCAAAGGGTGTGGACTCTTTTAAGGCTCTTGATAAATGTTTAAGGCTCATGGAAATATTTGGTTGTACCCATTCCCATCCACCAGCAAAGGAGGCGTTGGTTATTTCACAGCTCTCACTAAGCTTACAGTCCAGTAGGGAAGGCAGACTTTATATGAAGAATCATACAAAGAACTGTATAAATAGAATTATGAAAAATGCATTGAAGGAAAAATAGTGTGTACTGTTTTAAGCACACAGAAAAGCGACTAAGGCAAGTCTGTGCCATGGAAAGCCACAGTCTTTGGGAGAGGCAGACCCATAAACAGGTCATTTTTTTTTTCCATAAACAGGTCATTCTAACCTAAGTGTTATGATTGACTGTGAAATTCACTTCAGTTGTTGTCTGCCCTGTTTTTCACCATCTTTTGTTTTCTTGTACCTTTTTGATTTCATAAATATAATATTTTGTTTAACCATGATCCAAGGCACCATGGCTAGGTGGTTAGATGTCCTGTTTTTGCTCACATAATCCCAATTTCTGTCTACCTACTTAAAAGTTGTTCTACAAAAAATTTATAGTCTGTGCGAGTTCTACATAAATCTATCCAGATTCTAGATAAATGAAATGTCAGAGCAAAAACACAACTTATAGAGGGCAGGCCCGGTGGCGCACTCGGTAGAGTGTGGCACTTGGGAGTGTGGCGGTGCTCCCGCCGAGGGTTCGGATCCCATATAGAGACCGGTCCGCTCACTGGTTGAGCGTGGTGCGGGCGCAACACCGAGGGTTGCGATCCCGTTACCGGTCACGAAAAAAA
>NW_007726385.1:335722-337733 GCF_000696425.1 Galeopterus variegatus | reverse complement strand
AAAAGACAAAAAGGAAAAAAAAAAAAAAAACCACAACTTATAGAAACAGAAAATGAATAAAACAGCAGAGTTACAATAGTACCTGGTGTAGGGTTCTGGTCAAGATGGCAGAATAGATGGTCCTGAGCATCACTGTCTCCCACAAATCAACCAATTTACAACTATTAAAAAGCAACAACGGGGCCGGCCTGTGGCTCACTCGGGAGAGTGCGGTGCTGATAGCACCAAGGCCACGGGTTTGGATCCCATATAGGGATGGTCGGTTGGCTCACTGGTGTTGCTGACAACACCGAGTCAAGGGTTAAGATCCCCTTACCGGTCATCTTTAAAAAAAAAAAAAAAGCAATAACAGCCAAGCTGGGGCCACTAGAGCTCAGGGGAAGAGGAGGAGAGACCTACAGAGGGCATGAAGGCAGGAGAAACCACAATGAGAGAAAAAGAACCACTCTGACTGTTTCAAGCCCCAGCCACTTCCAGGCTGGAGCTGCTGAGCACATGGAGCAGGAACTGGCAAAAGCTGCAGCTGTGCCCTTCAGATGAAGTTGCTTGGAGGCCACAGGGTAGAAGAGGGCCTTGGTGGCCCCCAGGCCAGCAAGACTACTAATAGGGTTCCTGTGGACCCACACAAGAGCAAGGAGCCACAACAACTGAAAAAAAGGCCACTCAGGCTGGTGAGTCATCACAAGGGACTGGTGGATGGCCTGCCCCATGGGAAGTATTTGGAGTGCAGGCGGTGGGGGAGATAGGCCCACTGGGAGAATACTGGGGCACAGCAAGGACAGCTGATCTGTCCCCCTATCAGTGCAGGACCATCAGTGAAGACTGGTCAGGAGTATAGAACTGCAGAGGGTGCAGTTTGCTGAAAAGACTCAGGCCAAGACCAGAGTTTCTACACAACCCAGGTGTACCAGATCTCATGAGAGCTGGAAGTACCTATAAAGTCAACCATTAAAACCAGAACTGCACAAAAAGCCTTCTCCAGGGAATCAGCAGCAAAGCAACAATTTAGCTTAACCACACAGCTCAAGTGCTGGTCCCCACAGGAAGTTCCCCCATTTTAGAAGTAAGTAAAGGACAACAAATTAGTTCCAGTGCACAGTTTAAGTGGTAAGAACAGCAAATAATCCAACACAGAACTGGAAGAAAAAACAAAATACCCACAGACCAGACACAAAGTTTGATATTAACTAGTAAAGGTCTTACATCACCAAAGAACACCTATAAAACCTATAAGGACTAGAACTCCCAGGGAGGAGGGAGGGCCGGGGGCCACAGCCATGCCCCCAGACACACACAATCAGCCCAGCCATGACCAGTGAACCAAAGCAGGAAGTGCCCCAGGCTCTCCCAAGCTGTGATGTTGGGGAGCTGAGGGCCTTGGCCATGCCCCCCAACACTTGCAACCAGCCCAGCAAAGACCACTGAGTTGCCGCAAGAAGTGCCCTGAGCTCCTGAGCTTGGGCAGTGGAGGGGGGGGTGAGAGCTTTTGTCACACCCTCCTGACATCTGCACCCAGCAAAGCAATGACCAAGACACCACTGGAAGCCCCCTGGTCTCCCCTGCAGGAATGAGGGGGTGCCACAGGCCTCAACCCTGCTCCTCCTTCCTCCTTCTCCTACCCTATTTCCTTCCCCCTTTTCCCTCTCCCCCTCCCCCAACTGCTCTGCAACAACATTATACAATGTAAAAAAATATATTAATAAATAAATAAACTTAAAAAAATAAAAACCAATAGTACTTGCTGGGCGGTAGCATTGTTTCCCTGTTCATGCTTAACTTGAAGTTCCAGGGTTAAAAAACAGTAAATAAATAAATAAATAAAGCTTTAAGTTTTTTAAATCACAATAACTTTATACATAGAAATTAAATAGTATATATTTTCATTTTTCATATAACCTTTGAAAGAACACATGACTTGGAAAAGATTTTTTTTTTCTTTTTCTTTTTGTCTTTTTTACTGACTGGTAACGGGATCACAACCCTCGGTGTCGCACCCGTACTGGGGACCGGC
>NW_007726385.1:333842-334722 GCF_000696425.1 Galeopterus variegatus | reverse complement strand
GGGACCGGCAACGGGATCGCAACCCTCGGTGTCGCGCCCGTACCAGGGACCGGCAACGGGATCGCAACCCTCGGTGTCGCGCCCGTACCAGGGACCGGCAACGGGATCGCAACCCTCGGTGTCGTGCCCGCACCGCGCTCAGCCAGTGAGCGGGAACTGGTCTCCCCATGGGATCCGAACCCTCGGTGGGAGCGCCGCTACGCTCCCAAGTGGCGCACTCTCCAGTGTGCCACCGGGCCGGCCCAACTTGAAAAAGACTTAAAGAAATACAAATATTTAGGCACAGATACATTTCTGGTTTGGTTTAAACTTCCTTTATAGAAAACCATTTATATAAACTTTTGATATATATTAATAGATTATACACATATAATATACATAATAAATGGGAAAGCCCAAAATAATTTTTTTATATATACATACATATGTAAACATTTGAGGGTACTTCGAGAAGTTCATGGAAAATAGAATGAAAAGATAATACAAACGTTTTCATGAACTTTTTTTTTTTTTTTTTTTAAAGATGACTGGTAAGGGGATCTTAACCCTTTACTTGGTGTTTTCAGCACAATGCTCTCCAAAGTGAGTGAACTGGCCATCCATATATGGGATCCGAACCCATGGCTTTGGTGTTAGCATCACACTCTCCCAAGTGAGCCACGGGCCGGCCCTCCATGAACTTTTTGATGTAGTTTTTTTGTTGTTCTTTGTTTCAGCTTTTTTTTTTTTTTTTTTGGCAGCTGACTGGTATAGGGATCCAAAACATTGACCTTGATGATACAATGAGCAACCGGCCAGCCCTCTGTGAACTTTTTTGAAGACCCTTCACATAGACTCACATTTTATATATATTTTGTGGATATATATATATATATATATA
>NW_007726385.1:331068-333534 GCF_000696425.1 Galeopterus variegatus | reverse complement strand
AAAAAAAAAAAAAAACAGTCATTTTGGACTTTCTCATTTATTGAGATTTTTTTTCAAAATTTGAGAAACTTCCAACTTCAGCACATTGCTGCCCCGACAGAGGCATGCCTGTGACAGTTTATTTCACCAATACTTATCAAGCAGTGCTCAGTCCCAGCTCTCCACTGGATATGGGGATAAAATCAGGTAGCTGCCCTCAAGAATTCATGAGTCTAGGAGGGAAGTCAGACACAGAAACAGATCATCACTACACAGGGTCGGACAAGAGAGATTAGACATGCAGCTGGGAACCAAGTAGAGCTCTCCCTGGGAGTCTCCCAGGGGTGATGACCCTTAATCTGGGGCTGGAAGACTCAGTAAGGATTTGCCAGCTGGGCAGGGTAGGAAAGGCAAGGGGAACACCGAGCCTTATTTGGGAAGCTGCAAGTGGTTCTGCCGGAGTGAAAGGCACTAAAAAGAAAGGAGCTCTTAGAATTAAAGGAGAGAGCCCAAAGGGAACAAAGTTTGTTGGACACCTAATGATGATGATGACAGCTGACACTACAGCACCTACCATGTGTCAAGCACTGTCCTAAGTGCTTTCCACACAAAGAGCCTCCACTCTTCACAAAGACCTTATGAGATAGGAACACTTACTATCCGTATTTGCACATGATGGAACTGAGGTGCCATGAGGTTAAATGACTTGCCCACAGCTCACAGTCTGGCTCCAGTGTCCATGCTCTTAACTGCTATCCTAAACCACTATGTGGCAGGTCCATTATATTCATATGTGATTTTATTTTCCATTTAAAGAAGTATGCTGTAAGCACACATAGGAGTGTCCACTAAGCCAGAATTATAGCGCACTTTAATGATTTGCTAGCTGTGTGGTCTTGAGGAAATTAATCTCTCTGTGCCTCAGTTTCCTCAACTGAAAACCAAGAATAATAACAGTAGTGCGTTGTGAGAATTAAATGGGTTAATATGCAAGAAGTATTTGGGCTGCTGGGTGGCAAATGGACTGGAGAAGCAAGAGAGAGGGCAAAGAGAATGCCACGAAGATACTGTAAAAGTCCACGCCAGCAGTGACGGTGGCTTCAACCAGTAAGGGCCTCAGTTTGAAAATGGGTAAAACTGTACCTCATTCACAGGGTTACAATAAGAAGACAATAAAGTGGAAAATGTGCTCAGATGTGTCCATAGTAAATGCCTTCCATTTTTAAAATTATGGATAATTTCAAATACATATATAAAAGTAGAAGAGTATAATATCCCTGTTACCCAGCTTCTACAATTTTCAACATATGGCCAATCTGGTTTCACCTAAATATCCATCTGCTTCCTTCCTCCCATATTTTTTGGATGCAAATCCCATATATCATATAATTTCATCTGTAAATGTTTTAGTATGTATCTCTAAAAGATAAGGACTCTTTTAAAAAACATAATTACAATACCATTATCACACCTAAATAATAATAATTTTTAATATCAAATATCCAGGCAGCATTCCAATATCCAAATGTCTCATAAATGCTGTATATATAATTTTTTTGGAGGGAGGGGTGCCTGGCAGGTTCAGGGATCTGAACCCTGGACCTTGGTGTTATCAGCACCACACCATATATTTTGAAAAATTTGTTTCAGCTGACATTCAAATGGTGATATTTTAATTCTATCATTCTTTCTTAATTTATTAGATGGAATGTCTCTAAAGAGAAACTTCCCCTCATCTACTATTCGATTACCTGGTGACATAGTTCATATGGGAATGGCATGATAAATACTTATTTGTTCCCTTTAACAGTTTTCAAAATAATGAGTTGGTTCCCTAGTATCCTTTAATAGTGACCAATTTGTTTTTTTGAAGTAACCATATGAACTTATGGTTGAAAACATGTTTGACGTACCTCAGTCTATGGCAATTATTGTTACTGTGGATGCTCAAATGGCCCCATTTTTAGCTAATGCGGTCCTCTCTCAGTTGGCTCCTGAGTTTTTCTGGCAGGACCCTTGTCTTTGGTAGCTTCCTTGCTGTCTAGGATGATAAGATGTTCCAGGTCCATGTCATGATTTTCCTGCCCTAGACCTGGAACTAATCATCTCCTCAAGGATCCCGGGAACCTTTAGTGCAAATAGTATTTCAAGACCACAGTCTGGGTCATTGCTACTGGATCGGTCTTTATTGCTAGATCATTTCAATGGACACAGTTAAGAAATATGTGTATATTTAAAAAAAAAACAACAGCTTTATTGAGATATAATTGACATATGAGAAACTGTATATATTTAAAGTGTGTATATGGTGCATAGCTATGAAGCCTTCAACACAACCAAGACAGTGAAGATATCCACCACCCCCAAAAGTTTCTCTGGGTCTCTTTGTAATTCCTTCCGTCATTCCGTCCCCTCCCCGCTCTAGCTGTCCCCTCCTGTTCCTCAGGAAACTGTTTTTTTTTTTAAAGATGACCGGTAAGGGGATCT
>NW_007726385.1:312791-330208 GCF_000696425.1 Galeopterus variegatus | reverse complement strand
GCACAGGTGCACCTGTGCCAGCCTTACTGGTGGTGTATCAGGGCAGACTTCCTACAGCAGGGGACATCTAAGTGAGGTCCTGAAGGAGGAGCAGGAATTAATGATGTTGGGAGTTAATAGGGAGGAGGGAGAAGAGGGATTTTCAGGTACAGAAGCAACAGCAGGGGAAAGGTCCAGAAATAGGAGAGAGTATGGCTCCTTAGGGGAAACGTAGATAGTTTATTGTGGCTAGGGTAGTAAAGGAAGTCCAGAGAGTGCTCTGATTATTTGTGCTGTGTGGAGACTCGTACATGGCAGGTGCTCAATGCATCCTGGTTTCAGAAGAGTATCCTTTATAACAGTAATGATAACAACAACAACAATAATAGCTGTGGCAGTTACCAGGTGAAATACACCACGCCAAGAACTTTGTATAAATTATTTCATTTAACCATCATCAAAATGACTCTCCTAGGTAGGCATTCCCTTTCTGCATTCAAGAAAACAAGTCACCCAGCTACTGAGCCTAAAATTCATTATGAAAGAGGGCAGGGATTCAAAGGCCCAAATTTTCTTATGCCAAAGCTTGAGCTCCTTTTCTGTTACCCTTCCTGAGTAACAGAAAATTACCTGGGTAATTTTCTCCAGGGGGAAATTATACTGAGTGCAAGCGAAGATGTACATTTGTGAGAGATGTCATATGTTCCAAGAATCTGCTTGTTTGCTCCTTGGTTCAGGCAAACAACCATCTGCACCATTTCTTCCCTCTTGGCTCTGCCAGGTGGACTGTTCTAACACAGACCAGGTCACTCCCTTGCACCATGAGGTCCAAATGATAAAGCCCAACCCCTTGGCCCAGCTGCAGATCCTTCCACAAGTTGGCGAGCCTCTGCCCCTCCGTGAAGTCTCTCCTGAAGGGCTCCTGGCATACTGGCTTCACTTGCCTTGGTTTTTCTCAGATTCCACACAGATCTCTAATAAAGCATTGATGAATTTATCGGCTTACACTTTGTTCTCCCTCTTCCAGATTGTGAGCCCCTTAAGATCAGAGACTGCGTCTTTACTTATCTCTGTATCCATAGGGCCTAGTGCAGGGATGGTACAGAATAGACATCTAGCAAATGCTTCCTCAACCTCTCCAAGCCCCAGTTTCCTCCTAGGAGAATGGAGGTAACAATACCCACTGCAGGAGGCAACCAGGAGGGTTAATCAAGATAATGGCTGCAATGGGCTCAGCAGAGCACTCAGCACATAATAAGTACTAATAAATGATATCACCTATGATTGCTATTATTATGTTATATAAAAATATTATGTACTCCATAGTGTTATTACTAATAAGTAAGTGAATGAAAGAATTATTAAATAAAGGCATGCATGAATGAGGTAACTTAACTTCCATTTAAATCCTGGATTTGGCCCATGGCAGCAATAAACTTTAATATTCTTTGTCCCGTGGACTGGGAATGACTAAATATGTCCCTAGTTGCAGTATTTTTTTGTTTCATTTTGTTGTTTCTGTTTTAGATTAAATCCACCAACATGTGCAGGCTTCACAATTCTTCGCAAGGATTCATTTGAGAGAGTTTGAAGGTTGGAGGCTAACTAAGGATGAACACCTCCTTTTTCTGCATTGCTTTTGACTCTTGGTGATCTCCACCTGTCTGTGGACACAAAGAAAAACAGATTGAAAAAAACAGTATAATCAAGAGAATGAAGAAGGGAGTCCCCAGGATTACGAAGACAGCCTAGAAATTGACCACCCAGCATGAAGCAGGTCAGAAGACTGGAAAATAAAGGTGAAATCGATAGACTATGTAAAGTGTCTGAATGTACTGGGAGCAGATTTATACAACCAAGGGAGAATATGGAAATGAATTGTGATAAGCACAAAAGGGGGGGAAAAAAACTAAGCAAGAAAACAGGTAAATTAAAGCAAACAAATAAATAAATAGCCTTAGTACCAGGGATAAAAAAAGTTTTATAAGAAAAATAGCCATAGTACTCTCCATGGCTCAGCTGGCAGTAGTATTGATAGTATCATAATGCTGATTAATGATCCATCTAAAATTACAATATAAACCCATTGGGAGGATGGGAGATGGGAAATGCATACATATGTGCAAGAGAACCCAGTCATTATCTTTCCTAGTGAGAAGTCAATAGATAATGCCTAACACTGATAAGTCAAGAAGTAGCCAGAGCAGCGTGGTATTTAGATATATGGAGGGGGAGCAAATAGCAAAACAATTAGTTAAAAAACTGGAAAGTGTCGCCCGAGAATGGGAAACAGCGTCCAGAGGAGCGCAATTTTTTGTAACAAGATTTATAGAACTGTTAACTTAATAAACACTTCTATATACTTGCTTTGCATCAGGCACTGTTCTAAATGCTTTACAAATATTCAACCAATTTAATCCTCATAACAACCTTAGCTATACATACTGTTATCATCCCCACTTTACAAAAAAAGAAATGAGACAGAGATGTTAAGTGATTGCTCAAGATCACACAGCTAGTAGGTTGTGTTGGAGCTGGGATGAAAACCTAGGTGGTCTGACTCCAGAGCTGCCTCTCTATTCAACTCTTAAAGAATGAATATGTATTACTTTAAAATAAAAACAGGTGCTACCAGTGCAGTGGCATTTGCAAATAATTGATCACAACCAGTTACAGATTTCTTTTTTTTTTTTTTTTTTTTTGTCTTTTTCCGTGTCCGGCAATGGAACGCAACCCTCAGTGTCGCCCCCGTACCGGACCGGGACCGGCAACGGGATCGCAACCCTTGGTGTTGCCCCCCTCGCTCAGCCAGTGAGCGGGAACTGGTCTGTACATGGGATCCGAACCCTCGGCGGGAGCGCCTCCGCGCTTCCCAAGCGGCGCACTAGCGCCACCGGGCCGGCCCCCAGTTACAGATTTCTTTGTTTCTTCTCCACTCCTACTGCTTCACTTGACTAGCCTTAAATAAGTAAACAAAATAAAAACAGAACAGTGTGATCTTTTAAGGAGGATTTATTCCTAACTCCACAAGTACGGAGAGGCAAAGTTTAAAAATGTAATCTTACTTTTTCTATAAGCAATTAACTAAAGTAGAACGTCAAGCATATATTAGCTAGTCGGTAATTCCTTCACCAAGAATTACTATTATTGTTGCTGTTATTGCTTTTTAACAACTGGCCAGCAAGGGGATTCGAACCCTTGCCCTTGGCATTACAAAGCTGTTCTCTAACCAACTGAGCTAACCAGCCAGCTGCCCTTCACCAAGAATTAGATGAATACCTACTATGTATCAGCTGCAGAAGTAGGTATTGGAGATTCAATGCTGAATGAGACAAGGTCCCTGAACTTGGGCGACTTACAGTACAGAGAGTGAGACAGACAATGTCATGACTACAGTCAAATATATTCAGTAGAGCATGTTCAGGAAAACATAGAATACAAAATAGGCAATGAATAGGGAAGTCTGGGGAGACTTCCTGGAGGCAGTGATGCTTGAGTTGGGCTATAAGGGTCAGATAGGAGTTAGCCAGATGAAAAAGTGGCTAAAGTATGTTCAAAGAGGAGAAAAGAGTAATGAACACTTGTAAAAATGAGCTCAGTTGGTTGGTCTCCTTCCTTACCACTCTAAAATGGATGTCAAAAAGAATAGCATTTATACATTCCTCTTAACTTGGGAGACTCCACAGCCTAAACCAACGGGGTGCAAGCCATGCTGCTATAATACAGTATCGGTGGTTGTTTCCTAATCAAGGAAAAGATGAATTGATAGAACTTTCTTCATATTAAGTTTACTTCTTAAGCCTTCTTTTAAGAATGAGTATGACTGTAATTCAGGCCCTGGCATCTAACTGCTGGTTTCAAATTCTGGCCACCGCTTACCAGATGTGACTCTGGGCAACAGTCACTAAACCCCTGTGACCGTCAGTTGTAAAACGAGGATAACATCACATGTCTCACAGGAGAGCCGTGAGGATTAGAGAATACATGTGTCATGCTTAGAACACAGTAAGGACCTAGACAAAATCAACATTCAATAAGTTTTAGCTGTGAGAAACTGTTGCATGCCACTGCTCAAGGCAATCAAACCAAATAAGTGAAAGAAGAAAACAATCAGTTCTGTTTTCTTAACATTTTATGTATCACTTGATTTTAAGATACACACTCTGCAGATACACTAAAAATTCATATTTTATGTTAGAAAATAATCCTTTATTTGGGTGCCAGAATTTAAAATGGTAATGTTTTTATGGGCTTTTGTAAAGAGTACTCTGATGTCTGGCTGCCCTGTCCCTGACAGATGAAGAATCAAGGCTCTGTGCTCAGAAAAATGCTCTGAGGATGTCAGCATTTGGCCCCTCACCCTTCAGTTCATCTGCACTTGAAGCTAGCCTCTTCCTCCACCCTAGAGTGTCACCCTGTGGAACAACTGCTTGACTGCTCTCCCCAAAATGGGTCTACCCCAAACCTTCCAGCCTAGAATGTTCCAGTGCAGTTCCTTGCTTTGGCTCAGCAAGTTTTCATGTTATAAAAGGTCTGAGAGCTTAGAGAAGAAGCATTTAACTCTGATCTTGTTGTGTGTGTGTGTCAGGGAGAGCTTCCTGGAGGAGGAGACATCATCTGTACTGGCTCTGACGAAGTTGGAGCTGGCCAGGGGAAGGAGGCCAGGGTGGGAGGGGGAATGGCATTTCCTGCAAGGAGCAAGCTTGTGCCCAGCAAGGCCTGGAGGCAGGGGAGAGTAGCCCCTTAGGGCATCTACAGGGGGTTCACGGTGGCTTGAGTGGTGGTTGGGAGAGGAAGGTGGACAGAGACGAGAAAGGAGAGGTGAGCAGGGGCTATCTCGTGAAGAGTGTGAATTTTATCCTTAGGGTATTGAGGGGAATGAGGATAAAGTGTCAGTTTTAAGTAAAGGGGTAGTGTGATTAGACATGGATTTCTGAATGACCTCTCTGGATGCTGTGAAAGAGACACGTGAGGAGCCTGGAGCCTAACTCAAGTGAGCCTCAGTTGCTTCCTTTGAGAAACAGAAAATAAAACTTACCTTGTGGGACTGTTCTAAGAATTTAATGGGATAACCTATAGAATATGCTTAGCATAGGACAAAGATCACTTCCTGCTATGGTTTGAATGTTTCCTCATGTTGAAAATTAATCCCTATTATAACACTATTAAAAGAGTAGGATACATTGTATATGCTGAATATACTAATTATCTTGATTTGAGTATCACATATTGCACACAAGTGTTATTCAACTCTGTCGCTCCCGAGCACCTACAATGGTTCTCCTGCTTCTGAGCTTTTGTCCCACTCCCTCCTTGCTGCTCTGCCCACCAGGCATGCCAGCCCCTTTTCTCATCCCCGCCTTCTGCCTGGTAAACACCCTCTCATTTTTTCTAAACACAGGTCCAGGGACAGCACTTCTGTAAATGTTTCTGCATGGCTCCAGCCCTCTGCCTTCTTTCTTCCCCTTTGCCCAACAGCACCTCCTGGACTTAGGGCATTTATCTGTTGATACATCTGCCTTCCCTCTACCAGCCCCCTGAGAACAGGGACTGTGTCTTATCCATTCCTACTTACCCAGTGTCTGCTGCAGGGGACTTTTGAAACCTCTCGAAACTTGAGCTTGCTGCTGTGTAAACTGCAGTGGGTAATCCCTACCTAATATGGCTGGTATGAAAGTTTAGCTGTCATATGAGGTCTTGTTTGTAATGTGCTCAGCTTAACACTCAGCCCAGAGTAAACAGTTGATAAATGGAGCCATCAGTATCATATTATAATGTAGTATTGTTATTTATAATATATGTTTTTATGTATTTTTAAAAGATGACTGGTAAGGGGATCTTAACCCTTGACTTGGTGTTGTCAGCACCATGCTCTCCCAAGTGAGCCACGGGCCAGCCCTTGTTTATAATATTTTAAATAGAATAATGAGGGGCCAGCCCGGTGGCGCACTGCTACAGTGCACCGCTCGGAGCCATCAGTATCATATTATAATGTAGTATTGTTATTTATAATATATGTTTTTATGTATTTTTAAAAGATGACTGGTAAGGGGATCTTAACCCTTGACTTGGTGTTGTCAGCACCATGCTCTCCCAAGTGAGCCACGGGCCAGCCCTTGTTTATAATATTTTAAATAGAATAATGAGGGGCCAGCCCGGTGGCGCATTGCTACAGTGCGCCGCTTGGGAGTGTGGCGGCGCTCCCGCTGAGGGTTCGGATCCCACATACAGACCGGTTCCTGCTCACTGGCTGAGCAAGGTGCGGGCGCAATGCCGAGGGTTGCGATCCCGTTGCCAGTCCCGGTCCAGTGTGGGCGCGACACTGAGGGTTGTGATCCGTTGCCGGTCACAAAAAAAGACAAAAAGGGGGGAAAAATAAATAAATAAATAGAATAATGAATAAAAGAGTAAATGCATGAATAAATATAGTGATGCAAGCACGAGACTCCTCATTCCTGCTTTTTACTCAGCCTCGGGAAAACTACAATGGACTCTTTCCCTGACCCCAGGAACAGTGATTTCTACATCTCAATCTTTGGCCACAATTTTCTTTCCTCCTGTTGTTTCACCCCAGCTGGGAGCAGAAATATCAGAGACTCCGCAGAGGCCTCCTAGTTTCAGGGAATAGTGTTCCTCAGGTTTGGAAGTGAGAGGGACGAATTGTTCATCTTCTGTTTCTCATCTCTTTTCCCCTCCTTTTCCTTCCTGTGGGGGAAACAAAAAAATTAGCAGAAATTTTATGCAATCCCTACAAAGGTTTCACTGGAATCTTGAGAGAAAAAGTTCACAGACCAGTCAGTTACGTTGGCAAAAGTAAATAACTGAAGCAGAGTGCTGAACACAGCACAACGACCCCTCATTCACCTTCCAAGCATTGACTGAGCATCTGTTGGGTGCTGGGCACTGGACTAGACTCTGCGAAAAAATGTCATCTAGGACAAGGTTCCTGACCTCCAGTCCAAACATACAATCTAGGGAGATGGACAATCAAATCTATGGCTAGAGTAGGATATGTTCTGTGGAATGTAATCGAGAAAGCACAGGACACGTAATGGGTGCCCTGAGTAGGACAGTCAGGGAAGACTTCCTGGGCAAGGTGGTGCCTGAGCTCAGTTTTAAGGGTCAGGTGGGGATTAACTAGATAAGGACGTAGTTAAAGGATAGTCAAGTCTGAGGGAACAACAATAATACTGGAGAATTAGACTGAGGTGTTTTTAAAAAATATTTCCAAGAATCTAAGATGGATGTTAGAAAGGCTATTATTAATGATCCACCAATAATCCTATAAAATTCCATGACTCAAGCTAAAGTGTTGTAACAAAAAAAATTGTGGTCTTTTCTCAATTCAAAGGAAAATTTAAATTGGAAGATTTCCTTGGGCAAAATTTTCAATCCTGTTAAGCTTTAGTTTCTTTCTCTTTTTTCTTTTTTTTGGTGGCTGGCCAGTACAGGCATCAAACCCAGGATCTCGGTGTTATCAGCACCATGCGCTAACCAACTGAGCTAACCAGCCAGCCCAGCTTTGGTTTCTTCATCTCTAAGGTGGAGAGTATAACACCATCTATCTGATAGAGACAGTTAGTTAACAACACATCATCCACTCTCCCCATTAGGAAAAACCTTAGCAATGAAACCAGCTTTTGTTTGAGAGGGTAATGTGCCCAGATTAAAAACAAACAAACAAAAAACTACATTTCCCAGCCTCCTTTGCAACCAACATCACCACATGACTAACATCTGGCCCTTGAAATGACGTGGCAATGTTATATGGTATTTCCAGGGAGGCTTCTCAAAAAGGGAGCATCAGACTTCTCAACAGCAGAAGTAGGAGGCAGAAAAAATTTTTCAAAATTCTGTGGCAAATTGAATTTTAATTTAGAATTTTATTCCCAGCAAAACATTTGTCAATTATTAATCAAGAACAAAGACATTATGGACATGCAAAAACTCAAAACGTTTCCCATATACCTATTCTTTGGGAGCTACTAGAAGATGTGCTCCGGGAAAGTGAGGGAGTAAAACAAGAAAGAGAAAGACATGTGACCTGGGAAACAAGGATATGAACAAAGTAAAGTTAACAAAGGGAAGTCCTGGAGTGATGGTGAAGGAAGTCCCAAGATAACAGCTGTGAGCCAGCCTATGGCACCCCAGTCCAGATGTGAGGAGGTCGAGGGTGTGAGGAGAACTCCATGATCGAAAAAACAGGAAGAAGTTAATAGAACATATGATACATTTGAGAATATGGAAAATAATGTTGCTTAGTTTTTCATAGCTCTTAGCAATCTGGAAAAAATATTATGAACAGATAATGTCTAAAAAGAAAAAAAATCAAGAAATACATATGTAAGCATGTTATTTAGAAATTCCAAAAAAGCAGCTAAAAGAATTGAAAATTTTAACTTCTGTAGAATAGGACTGGTTGTGGGGAAGGATGGGGCAGGGACTGCTATTTGTCATCAGAAGCCAAATACTATTATTCGATTTTTAGAAACCATGTGCATGTATTTATTTGACAGAAATAAAGTGCTGATCTAACTGTCCCTCCTATTAAAGCTGCTGGATGGCTGCCCACGGGCTGCAGGAGAGTGGGACTCCTAGACGTGTGGCATGTGAAGCCCCTGCTGCCCCTCCAGTCGCTCCTCAACTCCCACACTCAGCCAGACCCAGTGGCAGCCAGTCACTTCTAGCTCTTCCAGTTGGCTTGAGCGGCACCTGCCTGGAATGCCAGCCCATGCTTCCTCTCCCCCGTCACAAGCAAACAAAAAGAACTGACCCCATGCTACTCTGTTCCCTTTTGAAGTCCTCTCTCAGGACTGATACAACTTTGTTGCATACTATCTATTTACATATCTTTTTCCTCCTTCTGGACCATGAGCCCTTGAGGACAAGGACTTTAACTTATTTATCTCTTTGAATCCTTAGTGCCTGGCAGAGCAGGTCTTCGGTGAGTGTTCGCTTGGCTTCTCAGTTTTCTATTCAGTAAAATGGGGGTGATGATATCTAATAGCGTTTTTGATGATCTATAAACAAAATTAAGTGGGCACGTTGTCTTTTTCTGATGGCATCTCACCCATTCCACCCATGTCATCGACTGTGCCTTGCGCTCTCTGGCCCAAGGGACACACAGGCCTGGCTAATCATCGCACTGCTTCCTCCTCAAGATAGTGTTGGTCCAGGCAGGGTGGCGTGGCAACAGCCCCAGTGGAGCCATCAGAGCCTGCCATGAAGCTTGGCTGATGGAGGCTGAGAGAGGCTGTCTCTCTTCTTTTTGGGTCATGCACTATAAGGACATAGGCCTGAGGCTGTCCATGGCTCTCAGGGCACTGAGGGCAGTTTGAAGAAGAAGACAGCACACACAGGGAAGGAGGTGGGTGGGGGTGGAGAGAGAGAGAGAGAGCCTGAAAATATCATGGAGACCTTAGGTCCAACATGCCCGCAGCCAGCCTATCATGGTCTTCCCGGTTACTTAAGCCGCTAGATTCTCTTTCAGCTTAAGCAAGTTTGGCTGGCTTCCTGGCATTTGCAACCATAGAACTCTGACTCGTACAGCTCAGCTCATAAAGTACGTAGCCCAGTGCTTAGCACAGAGGAAGTACAAAATCACTGGTAGCTCTTACTACCACCAATAATAATAAAAATAAGAGTTGAGTGAATAATACATAAAAGTGAATGAATGTGCTCTTGTGAGTTTTATGTGCTCTTGCCTATGTTTTAAGAATTCTTACACTGTTCACACCTCTGCTTTTCCGTGGTTTTTGTTCAAAAAAACCTTAAGAGAAATGCAGTCTCCCTGCAGCAGTTTCCCCTAGGTCTCTTGTCAAGGAATTCTTCATTGCAGGTTGAAGGTGGGATGAACGTGTGGCTTGACTTTTTTTTATCTGCCATTTTTTGATCAATATTTTTCACCTCCCTGGGGAGAAACCACAAAGACACATATGGAAAAAGACTAAAGAGTCAGTGTGATCTTTTCACTCCTATCTTCATATGTTCAAGTAGGCAAATATTTACAAGTTTGTTCATTAGTCTGTCACGAGCAACAGTGACCACACAGCAGTGACTCAGTCCCTGGGGACATGGCGAGAAAGAAGTGGTCCCTGGAACATAAACTCACATCAGGGAGATGGGTGAGGAAATCCACGATTTGAGGGAAAGCTGAAGTATGTATGAACTTTGAAGGAAAGGCGAGAAAGAAGTGGTCCCTGGAACATAAACTCACATCAGGGAGATGGGTGAGGAAATCCACAATTTGAGGGAAAGCTGAAGTATGTATGAACTTTGAAGGAAATCTGAATTCGAGGTGGGATTCTGCCACTTGCTGTGTGACCTTGACAAATTACTTAACCTCTCAGTGTCAGGGTATTCATCTCAACATGGTGATGATAGAACCTAGTGTTGTGGTGAGGACTGAGTTACCACAGGTCCAGCACTTAACACAGCGCCTGGTTCACAGAAAAAGCTCAATAAATGTAGGCTGTTGCTGTTATTATAGGAGAAGCTTTTCAGTAGAACATATTCATATAGCTCTGGGAATGCTGAATTGGGCAGTATATCATTTGGTGTTTGAAATGTGAGTAGATATTTACTCAGTGGAGAAGCAGGTTATGGGTATTCAAGGTAGACAAAATAGCAATCAATATGTATTTAAATGAATTAAGAGGCTGTCATATACTCTGCCACGGTAGGATAGATGTAAAAAGACTGGTATTTAAAAGTTAGCATTGAAATTGGCCTAAACCAGTGGTTATTCCAACAATAGGGGTCCTCTCCCAAGTCAAAAGAAAAAATTATGTTGACAAAACATTCTCACTTTTAGGATCTTCTTACCTAACATTTTCTTAACCCTTTGGAACCTCTTTCTGCTTGCAATGGGGAGACAAATAACAAACAGAAAATTGCATTTATCCTAGATATGATCACATTTTCTAACAGAACAACTTGGAGGTAATTCTTGATGATATTTTCTATATGATCATTTCTTGAGACGTTGAAACCTACACACATCCTAGACTCACATTTTCCACTAGTAAGAGAGTCTAGTTTTTATGATAGAATTATGTGTTGAAACATTTCATGGAGTTCTGTAAAGAACATTTAGATTCTCTTCTTACTTATTTTATTAAATTTTTTTTTTTTTGCAAAGAGCATTTTGAATACTGGGTGCTCTGCCCCGGATGTGTTTGAAGGTCAGGGCTCCGGATGCACAAGAAAACTAAGAGCTTAGCAGCAATTGACCCTGCTTGGTGTAGCTTGTGTGCATGAGCAAACCAGGCTCTTCTTGCACCTAGAGCAGGGGCCCCTGCAGAAGAGCGGCTGGATTGACTTCTCTAAGGGGTGGGGTTTGCTCCAGGCCTCCCCAGCTGCAAGCCTTCCAGCTACAACTCCTTGTGCTGCCATGTCCCCTGCAGTTTTCATGGGATGAGGGTCCCATGTATTATCTCTACCAGACGGCATTTACTGAACACTTCCTCTGAGCCAGGCGCTGAGCTAGACATCTCTTTTAACCCACACAACTACACTGCAAGGCAGATACTAATATTGTCCTGTTTTACAGACAAGGTATCCAAGCCCTGCATGGACTAAATGATGAGCCTAATTCACACAGAAAGCAAGACAGAGCTGTAACTGGAGCTGCAGTCTGTCCAACGTCAAAGCCAATGCTCCCAACCAACATACTCTATTAGGGAAACAAGTGGAAACTTATGTCCCCAGAGTCCTAGCCCACCTATGAGTAATATTTCACACGGATGTTCATAACCTTTTGTTCTTGTTATGGCTACTATTTGAGAACCTATTTACTAATTTTCGGGGGCAACTGGCTGGTATGGGGATCTGAACCCGTGACTTTGGGGTTATAAGGTTATAAGGATCTGTACATGTGACCTTGGGATTATCTAACCAGCTGAGCTAACCGGCCAGCCCATGGGCCACTATCTGAAAAAAAAAAACTTTCTATTATTTAAAATTTTAAACATACATAAAAATAATGTAGAATAATTAACATCATTTACGCACTATCTAGCTTTAACAGTTATCAACATAAGGTCAATCTTGATTTATCTATTATGCTCTTTCCCTCCCTCCCCCAACCCCAAATGGGTTATTTTAAAGCAAATTCTACACACCATATTGTCGTATCCATATACTCTTATCTCTCTCTTTAGGACATGACTTAAAAAAAAATTACTACAAAACAATCATAATACCTAAAAAAGAAACACCAATAAAAGGAATTCTTTAATATCATCTAATACCCAGTGTTCAGATTTCCCCAATTAGGCCTGTTTTCCTTCATTGTGCTTAGCAGGTTCCCAGATGGCACTGTAAGGAGCTTACAACTAAAAATGGAAACTAACACGTGAATAGCTACATGTTACAAGTAAAGAAAAGAGGCTTTCTCAATTTACACACACACACACACACACACACACACACACACACACACGAGGGGTCTTCAAAAAGTTCATGGAAACATTTGTATTATCTTTTCTGTTTTTCCATGAATTTTTTGAAGTACACTCATGTGTATGTTTAACCTGTATTCTATGTTTTCTGTTACTTTGCTTATTTTTAACATGGCAATATTTTTATCTTTGGATGGCTGAACTGGCTTTAATTCATTTAGTAAACATGTGTTGAGTTTCTTGTATGTCTTAGACACTGTGGAAGGGTGCTGGGGATACAAAGAGGAATACAAATATGGATCTTGTTGTCAAATAGCTTACAGCCTAGTAAAGGAGATAGAAATATAAACCATTAACAATAGAGTGGGGGCAGAGCTAATAGAAGTACTATATATATGAGGTGCTTTGGAACCTCGGAGAAAGGAGTGAGGTACTTGGGGTGGGAGGTCTTGGAGTAGAAGTGTAATTGTCTGCAAAGGATCTTCTATATTGAGGAGTCTGAATTTCACCCTAAAGTCAATTAGGGAAACATTAAAGAATTTTAAGCTGGGAGTGACAAGGCCAGATTTGCCTTCTAGGAAGTTTACTCTGTGGGCTACGAGGGGAGTGCAATTCCTCAACAAATTAAACGTACAATTACCTACCATATGATCCAGCAATTCCACTTCTGGGTATATACCCCAAAAAACTGAAAACAGGGACTTGAATAGGTATCTGTACATCCATGTTTATAGTAGCATTGTTCACAATAGCCAAAAGGTAGAAACAACCAGCCAGTGAGCGGGAGCCGGTCTGTATGTGGGATCCGAACCCTCGGACGGGAGCGCCGCCGCGCTTCCCAAGCGGCGCACCATCCAGTGCGCCACCGGGCCGGCCCTTATTTTGGTTTTTTGTCACTCTAGACCAAACCTAATTCTAACTGACACAATTATATACTATCTATGGACCTGGTCCTATGTAAAGGCTTCAGATGCCTTATTTTATTTGATCAATACAACTGTACAAAGTAGGAAATACTATATTCATTTACCAACAAAAGAACTGAAGCTCAGTGATCTGTGTGATTGGTCCAAGGTGATAGAGCCAGTAAGTAAAAAGACCTATATTCTAACCCTAGCCTCTGCCCACCATCAAGGATCATTACAACCATTGGGAGAGACAGACATGTAAACAAAACATAATGCCTGGTGCACAGAAGGTGCTGAAAGTATTTGTCAGGTCAGTGAACTAGAGAAGAAACAAAGCGTAATGAACTATAGTAACAGAGGCAGAAGCAAAAAGCCCTCAAGAGAGGTCCCTGTGTCTTCTCCCTTCCTCCCCTCCGACCATCTCTTCCCTCACCTACATCTCCAATCTCTCCCCCTTCACACAGGCTTGGGTCTTCCACCTTATGTTTATTTTTATTTATTTATTTATTTATTTTAGAAAGACTATTTTTTTTAAATAAAAGGTTCGTTTGTGTCAGTATTCACATTAGAAAAATATACATTGCTTGAAACACCACCTTATGTTTAAATAGCCCTGTTACTCTCCATTCAATCTTGCCTTTCTAATGCAGAATTTTATGCCATCTGTTTCTTAGTAATTCCACCTACCCATGGGGACTACTCACACCTGTCCCTTAATGTGTCAGGCTCTGGCCTCTGCCTTCAGCCCTGTAGAGACTGCTGTCTATCAAGTTCCCACACCTGTCTCCGCCCCACAGCTCAGAGTCTGGCCACCACACTGCTGCTGCTTGTGCCCCTGGTGTTCTTTCTTCCCTTGGCATCACGATTGGTGTGCCTTCATATATGGGCACACCCTTCCTTCCCTTCTCCCCCTGCCCCATATTCCGTTCCCTCCCACATATAAGCTGCCCTCCAAGGTTCTGTCCTCAACCTCAGCTTCTACATCTGTAAAATGAGGATAAGTAAATAACTGCACCTATTTACACACACTATTTTGTAACATGAGTTTTGGTTCAATAATATGTTGTGGGCATCTTTCCTCATAAAATAAAAATAGATGGACGTTTTTCTTGGCTGCAGAATATGGATGCATGAATAGTTTATTTAACCAATCATCTTTTGATGAACGCTCAGGCTGAACTGCATTCCTATGGTGGTGGTGTTTAACAGGGTTTTGTGAGTGTGTGTGTCATTTGTCTGTGTCCCATAACATTTTAGGAATAACTCAATTGTATCACATTGCATAACAAAGTATTTACCTATGTGTTCATATTTTTCTGTCTCTCTTATCGTGGCAGACACAGATAGCTGTTTAGCCAATAGCAATTCCCCCTTTCTCCCTTGCAAACTGAATCCCATTTTGTTTTGGACAACGAAATGCCCAGTTCTATGGAAGGTCTAGTCCACTTATGGAAATCTCACTACCCTTTGCCAGATACTTCCCAAGCTTCCCTTGCAGCCAGGGTGGCCACCTGAAAGATTTGTGGGGGCTTGCAGGGAAGACATGAGAATGACAAAGAGGAAAAAGAGAAGATGAGCTGTTCTTTACAGAAAAATGCCAGCTAATAAATAGAGAAGGAATGGAAGAAATAGAAAAATCACCATTTTGCAATTGATGTAATAATTGATTCAGTCAAAGACCATCAATGGATGCTAACATCACTGGGTGAAGGTTGTTGGGAAGGCACATTCACATGGTCTGAAAGAATCACATCACTTATTACTGACTAATTAGAAAGGGAAACATGTACTCTTACAATGCAGAGATTTAGCAGATACCACCACGTGTTCAGACTCACGACCAGAAGAAGCGGACACGATATGCCTCCTGATGGGATGCGAAATGAACATACAACATCATCTATGAAGGCTTCCTGGCAAAAAGATTTAACCTGAATCTAACCAAGCCTCTAGTATAGACCTAATGTCTAGTGTACAGGAAATACAGGATATAATGGAACAAATTCAATGATATCCTAAGGAAATATCAGAAAATCCAGAATGTGGCTTGAGCTTTTCCAAAACGTTCATGTTATTAAAAAAAATGTATAGAAATGGGGTGGGGGCAGGGCACTGTTACAGATTAAAAGACACCGAAGAGATAAAACAACAAAATATAATTTCTTATCCTTGATTGGATCCCAGAACAGTAAGTAAAACCAAAAAAGACACTTTGGGCACAAATGGGGAAATTTGAATTTGGACTATATATTACAGAGACAAAGCAAATGTGGCAAAATGTGAATATTTGGTAAAAGCAGTGATGGTATATGGTTGTTCCCTGTACTATCCTTTCAACTTTCCTGAAAGGTCTAAACATTTTTAAATAAAATAAAAATATTGAGAAAGGCAGAAGGCACAAGAAAATGTTCATAATATGCTGCTAAGTGTAGAAAAAAAATCTAAAAAATAGACTGACAATCTGACTACTTTTGTTTAGTGATACAGATATATGTACCCAGAAAAAACAGACGGGAAAGATTTATAGAAAAATGTTGGCAATGTATATCTCCAGGTGCTTTTATGTAGTTTTCCAGGTTTTTTGTTTGCTTTAATCAAGCATGTAATGTTTTTGTAGTTAGAAAAAAAAAAAAACTTAATAAAAGAGATCGCATCTCTGTTATTGAGGAATTTACATTCTGACCACAAGAAGTTGATCGTGCGTAAGACAGTTACAGGGCTGGCCCTGCTCCCTAAGAATTTTGATTTGCCTCAATAGACCGGTGCTGAAACAGTGGCACCCCCTTAAAGCCCCTTCAATACCTGAAGAAGTTGTCTTGCAGTTCCTTCAGGTACTTATCAAAATAATTCCATTCACTCCGGTGAAGCCGGTACAACTGACTGAGGTGGTCTTTTCGCTTCTTCATGTTGCTCAGAGTCAGGCTGATGATGTCAGCATACGTCGGGGTGGACTCAGTAGCTTTCGTTGTCAAGGAAAACCCCGGTACTGTCTGACTGTGTTGACCCTTTTATTATTAGTGGCATGAGCCTAGTGCATGGGGTGGCAGGAACATGGGATGGCAGAGAGGGAAATGCCCCATGTTTCTGGACAAGATACCTGAAATCTGAGCAGGAAATGACCCTTCTGCTCTTTGACCCTGGCCTGCTTTGAAAGGAAGAGGCTGTTCTCTCTGTGGCCAGGCAGTTGCCCACTTGTAAGAAAGCCTTTCTCTGCTCCTGCTCATGGAAGGGAGGGCTAGAAAATAACTTTTTTAGACTACCATCTAAAATGCTTACTCTCATCACAGTGGTGAACAGAAGGGGTTCCAGCTTCCCTTTCCCTTCAGGGCCAAGGTCTCATTCCCTATCTCAAGTTTGTATGTTGAAAAAGTCTCTCTCGTCTCCACCTTTCCTCCGTCCCTCTTCTTGATTGGTTAGAATCTCAGCTACACTCACTACAAGCTGGGGGACCTCAGACAAGATATGTCACCCTCTATGTCTCCATTCTTTATCTATAGAATAGGAATAATAACACCTACTGTAGATGATCTCATTAATAGTGATGATACTTATTTAGTACCACCTGTATGCCATTTAATCACAACACTATTAGTTTGGTATAACAATCCTTATTTTAGGAATAAGCAGATAGAGATACTGAGCTTGGAGGCTAAGCTGTGCACCTGAGATCTCAAGACAAGTAGTCACTAAGCTGGGACTCAAATCTAGGGCTGTGTATCCCCAACCCAGTTTCCTTCCATCACATTACACTGTCTTTACAGAGCAATGAGGTGATGTATGGGAAGGCACTTTATAAACAATAAAGCACTATAAAATGTGAGTTGTTACCATTCTCCCCCTACAGACATAAACAAGTCTGTGGACGTGAAGTTACATAGGGCAAGAGATGCAAAGTCCCACCTAGTTCATTATGAAAGCTGTTCCTGATGAGGAGCTAAATGCAGATGGGCACCCTCCAGCACTTGTTATCTGCCAGGCACTGTTCTAAGCTTTTATCTCTATTGTGTCCATAATCTGCGTGACAACCCGATGAGGCAGGTATTCTTATCCCTATTTTTTTTTTTTTTTGTCTTTTGTCTTTTTCCGTGTCCGGCAACGGATCGCAACCCTCAGTGTTGCCCCCGTACCG
>NW_007726385.1:307358-311791 GCF_000696425.1 Galeopterus variegatus | reverse complement strand
TGTGGGATCCGAACCCTCGGGCGGGAGCGCCGCCGCGCTTCCCAAGCGGCGCACCATCCAGTGCGCCACCGGGCGGGCCCATTATCCCTATTTTAAAGATGAAAAATATGACTCCCAGAGAGAAGATGGAGCTTCTCTATAATCACTCAGCAGCTTAGTGGTAGTGTTGGTTCCTGAGTCCAGGTCTATTTGACCTAACCGATCAATTTGATTCCAGACAGAACCCATGTTCTGACCCCTGTGGTAAACTGCTAAGACTCAGGACACCAACAAATGCCACAGCTGTTTTCTTGAGATCGGAGCTTTTAACTGGATCTTTAGGATAAATGGGAACAGGGTCAGGAATCTGCTGATGGGTCTGGGAGAGTGCCGTGTGTGAGGAGGGTGTTAGATGAAACACACACATGGACACCAAAATCCCTGATCCATACACACTCTGGGGTCAGTGAGCATTATTTAGTTTCAAAGTATGTTAGCGTACCTAATTAGCCCATTTATTCGGCTGATGGAGGAAAGGAGACTTTGCACACAGGGAAGTTTGACATGCCCAGGGTCTCACAGCCAGTTCATGAGGCTGGCTCGTTTTGGAACTGAGATGAGCAGTCATATCAGTGGCCACCCCTGATGAGCACGGACTATGTGCCAAGTGCTGCACTAAGGCCTAGATGCCTCTTTCCAACTCTTGCTTCTGAGAAGAGGAAGCAGGGGTCTGGAGTAATGCATGCCATGCCTGCAGTGACAAGGATATGGGATGCTCTTGGTCTCTTCCCTCCTGGTGATCAGCACGTCCTCACCATGGTGCTGCAGCCTGGAGTAATTCAGGAGGAAGTACACAATCAGAGGACTCTTCCCATAAATGTTGAAGAGGTTTGAAGTCAGTGCAGGGATTTTGCAGGCAGGATAAGACTGAGGAGGAAAGAAAGTGGAAAAAATAAAGGACATTGTCATTTTTACAGCATGTATTAAGACACGTAAAGGCACTCATGTCCTTTGATCCTGCAACTCCAGTTTTAGGATACATCCTCAGGAAATTCCCCAAAGTAAAGAAAAAAATGGTTTAGGCACAAAGATAGCTACTGCAGAGATATTTACTATACATAGCAGAAGATAAGATTAGAATAACCTAAATGTTCAAGAAGATATTAATATCTTTATCCAAAGGAATGATAGGTCACTATTAAAGTTATAAAATTATCAAATGTTATGAAGAGTTAATAACCTAAAAAAAGTTTCAGGAATAATAGTAAATTTTTAAAAAGTCAATGTGTAAAATTAGATAGTATTATATATTTTATATAAAATAAATACAATTACATAAATCATAAAAAAATGATGGCTGAGAAACTGGAAGGATATTACCCAAATATTAACAGTTCATTCAGCAAATGTTTATTGAGTGACTACTGTATACATAAACTCTTCTAGATGCTGGAGATTCAACAGAGAACAAAACAAATTCTAGCCCTCATGGAGCTTGCATTATGGTTGAGAGAAAAAACAATAAACAAATCAATAAATGAAGAATATCACAATATTAAGATCAAGCAAGGCAGGGGGTGAAGAGTGGTGGAAAGGAGAGGACAGTTTTCCATGGGGTGGTCAGGGAAGGCTGCCCTGAGCAGGTGAGATCCTAGCAGATCCTGAATGATGTGGGGGGAGGGAGGCTTGGGAAGACCCGTCAGGAGATGTTCTAGGCAAAGGGGACAGCAAGGGCAGAAGACCCTTGCTGACACAAGGAAGCAAGGCCAGTGTGGAGGTGCAGAATAAGAGATGAGGCTGCAGAGGGATCGGGGCCTGCGGCCATGGTAAGGAGTTAGGATCTTTTTCTCTAAGTGTGATGGAAACCACTGGAAGGTTTTGAGCCAGGGTACAACACAATCTGAGTAATTTTTAGCAAGTCTCTCTTTGCCTGCTGTGTGGAGAAATGACTGTGATGGGTAAGAGTGGACGCAGGAAGAGCAGCGAGGAGGGCCCTGCAGTGGATAGGGAAAGGTCCACGGAGCCTGGGACTTGGTAGCTGCGGACACCTGCTGTGTGGAGAAATGACTGTGATGGGTAAGAGTGGACGCAGGAAGAGCAGCGAGGAGGCCCCTGCAGTGGATAGGGAAAGGTCCACGGAGCCTGGGACTTGGTAGCTGCGGACAAGGGGTGAGAAGTGGTCGCATTTGCAATTTACTGTGAAGGTGAATTGCAGGATTTGCTGATGGATTCGTGCGGGTGTGAGAAAGAGGAGTCAAGGATAGCTGGGAGAGTTTAGGTGCCAGTTGCTCAAGAGGGCAAGTCGGGGAGGAACAGGCTGGTGGGGTGGGAAAACCAAGAGTTCCATTTTGGATATGCTCTATTTGAGATGCTGATAGATAACCAAGGGGAAACAGATCAGGAAGAGAACAGGCTGAGGCCAACAGTGATTTGTTTTCCTCTGCTTTTTTCCAAAAATGTTAATAATGATTATGCACTACTTTTGTATTTAAAAAATATATTTTATATTGAAGAAGCAATTATAATTTAACCAAACAAAAGTTCTGCCTCATGAATAAAGGTTGTGACAACACCTAACCACAGTATTTTCTAACCCTGTTCTAATGGGATAAAAATTTAATTAATCGTGTAATGGGATTTCTTTCTCTAGAAGGGTTTCTCAACCGCAGCACTATGGAGATTTGGGGCTGGATAATTCTTTGTTGTAGAAGCTGTTCTGTGCATTGTAGGGTGTTGAGCAGCAGCCCCGGTCCCCTTCAGCCCCCTGCCACCACGCCCACTTGTGACAACCAGAAATGTCTCCTGACATGGCCGAATATCTCCTAGGGGGCAAAATTGCCAGCAGTTGAGAATCACTATTCCAATAGCAAGATACCACTGGAATTACAGAAACCTGGAGTTAGGAGGAAACCTATACATCATTTAGTCCAGTGATTCCTGGAACTCTCTCCAAACGGGGGCCACTCCATGTTCACTGGTCTCCAGTGAGATGAGGGAAACAGGAAAAGCACATTGTAATAAATCTGACATAAAGTAAATTTATCCATTTTAAGGACTTTCTTTTATTCTGAGATTGTCCTTGTTTACTTTTTGATATTAATGACTTTTATAAAATGATGTGATGGCTGACAGCAGTCATTTTGTTTTAATGAACTTATTTAGTAAAAAAAATATATAAAGTTTCTCAAAGTCCATGGAAGTCTTAACATCTGGGATACACTAATCTAGTTTAAGATTCTCTGAGGGTTTATCTGGGAGCTGTTCTTTTGGCGGCCCAGCATCCATTCCCCTTTCCTAACGGCCCCTGATTCTTGTGTGTTTGGGGGAGTTGTCTGCCCTCCACTGCATTTGGGCTTGTGGGGGCTTTAAATCAGGCATCTCGCTCCCCCACGAGAGTCACAGTAGGGGTCCTCAGAGGCCTTCACAGGCTCTGTCAGCTGGAACCTTCCTCTCAGCCACCCCGTTACAGCCAGAGCACATGGGATAAGCCAGTCAAAACTCCTGATTCTCAGATTTTGAGTTTCTGAGGGATGAAATATGGGTGGAACACATGTACGGGTTCACCCACTCCTGAGATGCCACCTTGATGTGATGGTTCAAGGGTTGCAACTGCCTTGATTATTCTCCTGGTCCCTGGACTGATTCTCCAGATGTCCTAGCTCTTCAACATTTTTCCAGCTTTTGCTTAAGTTGGACAGAGATAGCTTTGTTACTTGTGAGCAAAGGCACCCAACTGATACACATCCTTTCANGATTATTCTCCTGGTCCCTGGACTGATTCTCCAGATGTCCTAGCTCTTCAACATTTTTCCAGCTTTTGCTTAAGTTGGACAGAGATAGCTTTGTTACTTGTGAGCAAAGGCACCCAACTGATACACATCCTTTCAATAATATTCTCAATAGGTAGATGTGTATTTTTGCTTCCCTGACTTTGGAAATAAGGAATGTATTTCCTTCTGAAATATCCAGTTCTGTTGTTGGTAATTATCTGATTTCTCCCAGGTTGGAGGCAGGGGGAGGAAGTTTGGGCACAGGGGCCTGGGCACAGGAATGGGAAGGGCTGGCTCATAGCCACAGCACTGGGCAGTGAAGGAGCAGTGCGCAAAAGGAGAGACGTTCTGGAACATCAGATCCAAGAAGCAGATAGAAAGCAAAGGAGGGGCTAGCATTAAGGGGTCGGCATCAGAGACCGGCGAGGAGAAGGACCTGGTTTGAGAGCTGGAGCTGAAACAAGAACTGGCGGACTGCAGCAGAGCCAGAGGGTAAAGCAGGTGTGAAGTGACTACTTGGACTCTTAGGAAGTTCTTTTCTTATCCCAGATAAAAATTGGACTCTGTAATTCCAATCTATCTTCCTCCAGAGGAATATTTAAGGGGAGCCCTTGAGTCTTCTCCAGCTCTTGCCTTCCCAGGCCTAACCGTCTTCAATGCTTTCAGTAACTCCTGCACACGACT
>NW_007726385.1:303049-305634 GCF_000696425.1 Galeopterus variegatus | reverse complement strand
GGGAGCGCCGCCGTGCTTCCCAAGCAGCGCACTTATCCAGTGCGCCACCGGGCCGGCCCCTGCCTCATTGTTTTTAATAGCAACAGAGTATCCTTATTATGGACATTTCACAATTCACCTATTTCTCATCTGAAATTTAAGTTTTCTTCAGTTTCTGCTGTTACACATTAATGCTGTAAGGGATAGCTTTGTAATGAACATTTCCACAGGAAGGATTATTAAAAGTGGAATTGCCAGGTGATAGATGTAGTCATTTAAAAGTTTTATTTTATTTATATTTTTCATTCAAAAATTTTAAAGGACACCCTTAACTCATAACAAAACACCTAAAATGCTAGATAAATCTTTTAAAAAATTACTGATGTCTCCTTCTATTCCTAGCATAGTGGGATGTAAAAAAATGGTCTTAGCTGGAACCATAAGTCACTACAGGAAGAGAAGTGTCTTAGGAAACATAGTGACAAGCCACTTGGAGAGCAGGTGAGAGCCTAAAGCATGAGTGCATGAAGGCGAGGAGAGCTTCTGCTCTGCCTTCGAAATGAACAGGAGTTCAGGGGGGGGGAAGACAAGGAGGGAGGAAAGTGGAGAGGACTGGAAGAGGAAGCTCTGGCACATGGCAGAATGGCTAAAGGACTTTTCAGAAAGGCAACGAATATTAACTTTAACATTCTTCGTATCACTGTGATATGGTCACCCCTCTCCTCATGTCTTTAAACTTCAGTGAAATCTTCTCTATGCATAAAATACACAGACACACGTGGGCCTTATGTGGGTGGTAGAAGAGTTCCACATTTGGGGATGTGGTATGTGCAGAGCACATGCAAGACAGGAGAGGAGCTGGGTGCCAGAGAAAACATACTGCCCCATACCCAAAGTTCACAGACATTTTGAGAGGGTACTAGACTTCAGACAAATCGTATAACAAGTGCTTGAACCAATGGTTAGCTAAATTCAAAGGAGTAATAATTAGAGGGAAAAAAAAGAAATAGAAATATTTTCATTTCTCTCCTCAAACAAAAATTTTTTTTTAAAGATGACCTGTAAGAGGATCTTAACCCTTGACTTGGTGTTGTCAGCACCATGCTCTCCCAAGTGAGCCATGGGTTGGCCCCCAAATATTTCTATTTCTAAGAACAGGAAAAAAAAAACCAACAAAGGATACGAAGAAGCATTTTGCAGAAATAGAAATCCCAAAGGATTATAAATATAGAAACATAGGTTTAAGTTTATTCATAACTAAGGCATTGACATAGAAACAATAATAAAGTACCATTTCCCCCTCATCAGAACAGCAACAAATAATCTGATAATGCATAACATTGGCAAGGGTGCATAGAAAGTCTCTCATATGCTGCTGGTGGTAATGTAAATTGGTACATCTTCTTTGGAGAGCAATTTAAGATGCACATACTTTGATCAAGCAATTCCACTTCTGTAAATTTTTCTACATGTGTTCTTGTACATAGGAGCCAAGAAACACACCACACACACGCACACACACAAAGATGTTCAAGGCAGCAGTGTTTATAATAGCGAAAGACTACAAGTACCTACATGTCTACCAATAGACCATGTCAATGGTTAGATGAACAACAGAACACAGATGAAACCATGAAAACAGAACGTGATAGATATCTATGTGCTCTTATGTGGACCACTCTTTAAGATATGCTCAAGTTAGTGGAGCTTGATTTATAGTATGAGATCTGGAGTCAGATTGCTTGGGGTAAAATCCTGGCTTTACTCTTACAACTCAACAATAAAAAAGACAAACAACCCAATGAAAAATGGGCAAAGAATTTTAATAGACATTTCCCCAAAGAAGATATGCAAATGGCCAATAAGCACATGAAAAGTGCTCAATATCATTAGTCATTAGGGAAATGCAAATCAAAACCACAGCAAGGTACTACTTCACACCCACTAGGATAGCCCTAATAAAAAGACCAGAAAATAAGTGTTGGTGAGAATGTGGAGAAATTGGACCTCCCCATACATGGTGGGAATGTAAAAACTTCTGAGGAAAACAGTATGGCAGCTCCTCAAAAAGTTAGACACAGAATTACCATATGACCCAGCAATGCCATTCCTAGGTATAGACCCAAGGGAATAGAAAACACATGTCCACACAAAAACTTGAACATGAATGTTCATATAAGCAGTATTATTTGTAATAGCCAAAAGGTGGAGACAACCCAAATGTCCATAAGTGGTGAGTGGATAAACAAGATATGGCATATTCGTATAATGTAATATTATTCATAAAAAAGGAATGAAGCATTGATACGTGCCATAACATGGATGAACCTTGACAACATTATGCTAAGTAAAAGAAGCAAGACATGAAAGACCACATATTGTATGATTCCATGTCTACGAAATGTACAGAATGGGTAAATCCATAGAGACAGAAAATAGATTAGTGGTTTCTAGGGGACGGGAGGAGGAAAGGACGGGAAGTGACTGAAAATGGGCATGGGGTTCTCTTTTGGGTGATAAAAATGTTCTGGAATTAGATAGTGATGATGATTGTGCAACTCTGAATATACTAAAAACCACTGAGTAGTATATTTTAAAATGCTGAA
>NW_007726385.1:300124-301691 GCF_000696425.1 Galeopterus variegatus | reverse complement strand
CTATCAGGCTTTCCCTCTTCACCAAGACAGATCACAGAGTAGGACACAATTGCCCATCTCCTTTCTTTCCATCTCTAGAGCAAACCCACCAACCCTGTCAGCATTAAGGACCAAAACACTGCTGGGCTTTATTTTCCCCATTTTATAGAAGAAGGTCAGAAAAGTTAACAACTTGTTCAAGCAACACAGCTGGTGACAGGCAGCCCAAGATTTGAACTCGTCTGTGTCTTTCCCATCATGCTCTGCTGCTTCTCAAAAGTTTCACTGCTAAATACTGAGGGGAAATAGGTTGTGGCAATAAATATGGAGAAATTCAGAGGTTCAAGAAGTCTTCAATACTCGCTGTACTTGGCCCAAATTCAGTGGCCTGACCCCCTTGTTAGCCAGTGCCTTGGGGAAGCCCTCAAACCTCTCACCCTGTTCACTGTCCTCAGGGCATCTTCTCACTACACCGACTGAAATTTCCATTGATATAAACTACTATCCATTGAGGTTTGGAGGGAAGAGTTAGGAGAGGGAAGGAAAAGAGGAGAGAACATACATTAATCTAGTGCCTCTCATATGCTGGGTTCTGTGCTGATTGCAAAGCTCAGTGATTAAGAGCACAGGCTCAGAGCCAGACAGATCTGCATGCAGATATTGGCTTTATCACTTACTTGCTTTGNGGGGGCATAGGGTCTGGCAGGAAAGAGAGATTTTATTTTACATATTTTAAATATTATAATAAAATTAAATAATATTAAATATTTTAATAAAATACTTAAAATTTTTATATTTTTATTAAATGTTCTTTAACACTGTTTGGATTTTTTTTTAAATCATGAACAAAAATTACCTTTTCAATAAAAACTATGGTTAAAAAATAAAAAAGAAGAGCTGGCCAGCTAGCTCAGTTGGTTAGAGGGTGGTGCTGTCAACACCAAGGTCCAGGGTTCAATTCCCTGTATTGAACAGTCACCAAATAAAAAATAAATAAATAAAATCAAAAAGAAGGGGCAGCAGGTTACATCAGTGCTGTGCTTGTTAAGATGATGGCAGAACCATAGTCTGGCTCTTTGGTCAGGAGCACCCATCGAGGCCCTCATGAATGGCTATTAACAGCTGAGCCAGATGTCCTGGTCACTTCCTTTCCACTTTCCCCTGCCTGGCCCTCAGTTCTCAGCTGCTTTCCATTCTTGTTAAAATTTGCCACCATTCACTCTANATAACAGTAGTAACTATCTCAGAGGATTGTGGCAGTAAAATAAAACATACTGTATGTATAAGACTTAGAATAGTGCCTGACATACAGTAAGAGTTCATTAAATGTTAATTATCATCACTACCTCAGGTAAACCTCAAAACAACACCATGACCTAGAGATTATTGTTCCATTTTATAGAGTAGGAAACAAAGGCTCAGTGCTTTCTTTCCCTTAGACACAGCCTGCGTTTTAAGCAGGTAATTTAAATCCCTGCAGAAGTTCAGATAATATGCTCTCTCAACTTGTGTCTACGTCACCCAGGAATTACCCTTAGGAGGTTTCCTGACTGTATTACCTGAGTCTACAGTCAGAAATACTCCAGTT
>NW_007726385.1:298225-299167 GCF_000696425.1 Galeopterus variegatus | reverse complement strand
ATTACCCTTAGGAGGTTTCCTGACTGTATTACCTGAGTCTACAGTCAGAAATACTCCAGTTGTTATCATGACATCTTCATGGAGTTAGATTTTTTAGCCCTATCTCCTACCCCCTTCTAAATCATCTCTACTGTGAAATTTCCTATCATGTTCTCACCTGTTTAGAAAACACTTTCACACATTCTCTTGCTTCTGATATCCTCTTGACTTGTTGTGTAGCCTTCCTGATGACCAGGGTGTGACAATGATGCTCTGTCATGATGATATTAGCCAAAAAAAAAAATTGGAGCTTGCCAGTTGTGATGAGAAAGAGCATATGATAAATCTCAGCTCCCTACTGGAATGAAAAGGCCTGGGTGTGTTCAGACCATTGGGAGATGCTAGAAGAAGTAGCTTAGATAAATTCATACAATTTCACTTGCTTTTTAGTCAGATATATACCCACAGGCCACACATTTGTCCACTGACTTATCTATCTATCCATCTATCCACCCAACAAATATTTACTGAGCATCTACTATGTACCAGGCCCATGCTAGATGTTAAAAATTTTGATACTATCTTCAAGGAACTCACAGTTTAGTGAGAAAGAAAGACATGTAAATAAGTGTAACATTAACTCAAGTTCTATAATAGAATTCTTTACAGGATACAATATGGTTACGGAATAAGGGAAGAAAGGAGTAAACTCTTTAAAAATGCTAAGCGGCATCAGGAAGAGTAATGTGATTAAGAGAGAAAATATATCCAACTCTTATACAAAACTATAGCTTTTCTGTAAGAGAAGGTTAACAGAGAATATCTTAAAGACAAGCAGAGAGAAACAACAAATCATCTATGACATTAGAATGACTGGGGCCGGCCCGGTGGCGCACTGCTACAGTGCGCTGCTTGAGAAGCGTGGTGGCGCTCCCGCCGAGGGTTCGGATCCCACATACAGAC
>NW_007726385.1:295821-297321 GCF_000696425.1 Galeopterus variegatus | reverse complement strand
ACTAAGGGAACTTACCAAGAGACATGTGATAGAGGAACTGCTAAAGACAATTATATGTATATATGTATATGAGTGTGTGTATATCCCTCACACCCAGGAAGAAGGAAAATGCCCCCCAAAAGATGGTCTGAGCTTCAAGAAGAAGGCAAATAAAAAGATAATTTAAGACCACCGAACAAAAAATGTCCACAATAGTAATAATAATGATTATTATTATATGTATCAGGCCCACACTAATAATAATAATTACTATAATTATATCTAATTTATGGAGTTTAAAAATAGGACAGAACTAAAAACACTGGACAAAACAGCATTTAAGTGTGGAGGAAATGGATTAGAACTAAACTGTTTTAAGTTCCTTGTTTTGTTCAGGAAAGGGGGTGGGTTAAGATATTACTTAACCTTAGATGAAGTTAAATATGTGTGACAGAATTTCAAAGGCAAACAAGAAAGCAGAGTTTCTCAATCTCAGCACTATTTACAGTTTGCTCAGAAGGCTCTTTGTTGTGGGAGAATGTCTTGTGCCTTGTAGGATATTTAGCAGCACACCTGACTTCTACCTACTACATGCCAGTGGCAATATCTCCTTAAGCTGTGAAGACCAAAAATGTCTCCAGACATTGCTAAATGTTTTTCCAGGGGAAAATTTGCCTATTTCAGAACCACTGAAATAAAGAATATAAAGAGAATATATGAGTATAACTTCCAGGAAAAAAAAAGAATAAAACAGAGTGAGAAAAACAGAGCCAAAAGAACTCAATCAGGTTTCCAGTTCTGGTTAAGATGGAGTAAATACACTCCATCCTGTTTCCTACTGAATATATAGGAAGCTCTCTGAGGACTCTGAAAAGGAAATGGTAGCAGGCAGATTAGAGAAGGAAACCAGAACTCAAAATAGAGACCATAGGCCAGTGCATTTCCTGGATTTATTTTTCCTCCTATATCTCCCAGCTCAAAGGCAACATGAATCCCAGAACTGAGCACTAGGCAAAAACAGAAAGATCCACTAGAAGCTCTCCATTTGTACTCCAAGGAATGGAAGGGGGGTCCCTATGGGACAGTGAGAGTGTGGGGAATTCTGTTTTGTTTTCTCTCTCACACATGCCCCGAGGCAAACCTCCTTCCCGGAGCTGCAATCCTGTGATAGTCACGCCAGCAGCAGAAGTGGCAGCTGGATAGCCACCTAAAAAACTCTGAAAGTGGGGAATCCTTTCTTGGACCAGAGGACCTGTGGTCCAAAGAACGTGGAGGGAATCCTTGTTGCTTTTTTCTCTCTTCTCTGTCCTCTTCTCAGTTGGCCATGGAGGCAGACCCAGTCAACAGAAGACCACAAAGGGGAAATTTTGGAGACAGTGTGGGTAAGACTCACACAGAGAGGACAGAGATCAAGAAAGGAATTCCATAATATTGTGTTTGAATGCCTACGTTCACCCTTAAGCTGGGCATATATATACATGTGTGTGTATCTGATCCTAAACAGCATACCAAAGGCTTTGA
>NW_007726385.1:294888-295148 GCF_000696425.1 Galeopterus variegatus | reverse complement strand
TATGGTGAGAGATGCATATCTAGTTTCATTCTTCTGCATATGGATATACAGTTTTCCCAGCACCACTTGTTGAAGAGGCAGTCTTTTCCTAAATGTAGATTTTTATTGCCTTTGTCCAATATCAGATGGCTGTAAGCCTGAGGGGAGATTTCTGGGTTCTCAATTCTGCTCCACTGGTCTGAATATCTTTTTTTTTTTTCCTTTTTGTCTTTTTTCGTGACCTGCAACAGATTGCAACCCTCAGTGTCACGCCCGTACTG
>NW_007726385.1:294161-294798 GCF_000696425.1 Galeopterus variegatus | reverse complement strand
GCGGGAGCGCCGCCGTGCTCCCAAGCGGCACACTGTAGCAGTGCGCCACCAGGCCGGCCCTGAATGTCTATTTTTATATCAGTACCATGCTGGTATAATTTGAAGTCAGGTAGAGTCATGCTTCTGGCTTTACTTTTTGTTCAGGATTGCTTTGGTTATTTGGGGTCTTTTGTTGTTCCATATGGAAGGTAAGATTGTTTTCTTCTATTTCTGTGAAGAATGTCATTGGTATTTTGATGGGGATTGCATTGAATCTGTAGATTGCTTTGGGTAGTATAGACATTTTCACAATGTTAATTCTTCCAATCCAAGAGCATGGAATATCTTTCCATCTTTTTGTGTCTTCTTTAATTTCTTTCAGAAGTGGTTTGTAATTCTCATTGTAGAGGTCTTTCACCTCCTTGGTTAAATTGATCCCTAGGCATCATATTTTTTGGTGATAATTGTGAATGGGCTTACTTTCATTATTTCTCTTTCTGTTAATTCATTATTTGAGTATATATGTGCTACTGATTTAGGGGCATTTATTTTGTATCCTGTAATGTTACTGAAGTTACTAACCAGCTCTAGGATTTTTTTGATAGAGTCTTTAGGTTTTTCTATATCTATATATATCATGTCTATATATATCATGTCT
>NW_007726385.1:284862-293519 GCF_000696425.1 Galeopterus variegatus | reverse complement strand
TTATTTCTTTCTCTTGCCTGATTGCTCTGGCTAGTACTTCCAGTACTATGTTAAATAGAAGAGGTGAGAGTGGGCATTCTTGTCTTGTTCCTGTTATTAAAGGAAAGGCCCGCAGTTTTTCCCCATTCAGAATGATACTGATGGTGGTCTTGTCATAAATGGCTTTTATTATGTTGAGATGTTTTCCTTCTATACCTAATTTGTTGAGAGTCTTTATCATGAAGGGATGTTGAATTTTGTCAAATACTTTTTCAGCATCTATTGAGATAATTTTATGGTCTTCATCCTTGAGTTTGTTGATATGATCTATCACATTTATTGACTTTTGTATGTTGAATCATCCTTGCATCCCTGGGATGAATCCCACGGGATCCGAACCCTCGGGCGGGAGCGCCGCCGTGCTTCCCAAGCAGCGCACTTATCCAGTGAGCCACCGGGCGGCCCCGGCTTCTCCGAACATTTTAACCATCATAATGTAGATATCTTCTGAAAGACCAGGACTACAGTTGTAAATCCTGCCTAATCACAAACTTTTGCATTTTTAGGTGTTTCTTCTAAGAACTGAAGGATGAGGTCCCTCAAACCAGAAGCTAAACATCAATTTGGTGGTTAAATATGGAGAAGAAAGAACTTGACCAAACAGAATGAGTGGAATTTGAAATAAAAATAGTGTGGTATGGCCATTTAGGGACCCATTTAGGGCCTTGCAGAAAATTCCGCTCTTTCTGCAGGCATGCATGTTTTAAAACAGAATAAAAAACAATCACTGTTTCTACGTTCTCTTAAACTTCTTCCTCTTTGTCCTTCCTCTAATTAGTCATTACTATTTATCATTCACAATTCACTTGTTTTTCCATGTGCCAGTCAGACTGCCAGCTCTTTGAAGGTGGGCTGGTATCTCTGTGTATCCTCCTCACTGACGCCTGGCACTATTCCTCACTGTCACCTCCAGTCAACAATTACATCCTGTTCACTCCCTTACTCAGAAACCTTCAGTGACTCTCTACTGTCCCTAAAAGTGAGTGATCCTCAGATTTTGTTTGACTGCATGTGCTTATCAGTAAACTAATGTCTGCACATCCTCTTTCCATCTTTTTGTGTCTTCTTTAATTTCTTTCAGAAGTGGTTTGTAGTTCTCATCATAGAGGTCTTTCACCTCCTTGGTTAAATTGATCCCTAGGTATTTTATTTTTTGTGTGACAATTGTAAATGGGCTTACTTTCTTTATTTCTCTTTCTGTTAGTTCATTATCTGAGTAAATAAATGCAACTGATTTTTGAGCATTTATTTTGTATCCTGCAATGTTACTGAAGTTATTAACCAGCTCTAGGAGTTTTTTGATAGAGTCTTTAGGTTTTTCTATATACAGTATCATGTCATCCGCAAACAGAGAAAGTTTGACTTCATCTTTTCCAATCTGGATTCCCTTTATTTCTTTCTCTTGCCTGATTGCTCTGGCTAGTACTTCCAGTACTATGTTAAATAGAAGAGGTGAGAGTGGGCATTCTTGTCTTGTTCCTGTTATTAAAGGAAAGGCCCGCAGTTTTTCCCCATTCAGAATGATACTGATGGTGGTCTTGTCATAAATGGCTTTTATTATGTTGAGATGTTTTCCTTCTATACCTAATTTGTTGAGAGTCTTTATCATGAAGGGATGTTGAATTTTGTCAAATACTTTTTCAGCATCTATTGAGATAATTTTATGGTCTTCATCCTTGAGTTTGTTGATATGATCTATCACATTTATTGACTTTTGTATGTTGAATCATCCTTGCATCCCTGGGATGAATCCCACCTGGTCACAGTGTATAATTTTTTTAATATGTTGCTATATTCTGATTGCTAATATTTTGTTGAGGATTTTAGCATCTAGGTTCATCAAAGATATTGGCCTGTAATTTTCTTTACACAACATTTTTTTTAAGGAAAGATTTTTTTTCCAAAAACTGCCACATGGCACATCCACTTACATCTCATTAACTGGATCTTGGTCACATGGCCACACATAGCTGTAGGGGAGGCGAGGGAATACAATCTTTATTCTGGCCATGCACATGCCCAGCTAAAAATCAGAGCTTCTCTCTTTATAGATGAAGGGGACAACAGATATTGAGGAACAACTAACAGTCTGCTGCAAGCAGTATGAGGAGGGGAAAGCTTGATTCTGTCTGGGAGAGAGCTGGAGGGCTTCCAGGGAGAGAAGGCACTTTCATTCTGTCTTTGAGGATGAGTAGGAGTTTGGCAGTGTTAAACAGATGGCCCACCAAGTGGCTGACAAGCAGTCCACCAGCCTCTACATCAACCACTTTGCTTTTATAGAAATGTGATATTTGAATGGGCAGGAGAAAAACGAAAGGACTTCCCATACATCATGCAGCTGGTTGCCCAACAGCTACTGATTTTTACAGTGTTTATGTGGTTACTGGGATTCATAAGAAAGAAAACACTCCCAGATCTCAATGAAACATCAATGCTCCTTCTTACCAGGTCTCAGAGAGCAGAGAACAAGGCAAGGACATTGGCTTGGGCTTAAGTTCTGAGACCCTCGTACTTGGTGGAGAGGCAGCACGATGATGCTCAGACTGACAGCGTCCTGATGTCATCTGAAGTCAGCTGTGTGGCCTGGAGAAAGTTATTCACCTCTCTGGGTCTATTTCTTCCTTTGTCAAATAAAGATAATAATTAATAATTACCCACCTTGCAGGGCTGTTGTAAGGACTAGAGAGGATATATGCAAAGAAAACCTGCCCATGGTGGACTCTCCGTAAAGACCATGCCCTTCCACTCTTACAAAGTACTTTCCCATCCATTCTTCCAAGTGGTGACCAGTCACACTCCATGAATGTAAGAGGCAAGGTGACTACCAGTGGGGTTGGGTTTTAGACTAAGACTGCTCTGGACCTTCTGCCTCACCATGGCACAGAGGAGATGGGGCTTTCAGATCCAACATGCTGAGGGCTCAGGTGTGATGGTGGCAGAGTAGCAGGGGGAGCCTGTTTTTGAGCCACTATGAGATATGATCTGGGGATGCCCAGAAACGTCTGGGAGGGAAGTGGACTGTGCAGATCTGTTATTAGCAGGTATGGGCATGAGCTAGAGGAATTTGGGTCATTATTGTTAATGACCGTGACTATCCCCATGCTCTGGAACTTGGGAAAATTCCTGTTGAAATTAGTAGACATTCCGACAGGACATGACTAGAAAACAATCTATGAGATATCACCTATCCCTAGATTGAATCTATAATAATTAATACCAGTCGTGGTGCCCATTTTCCAGATAAAAACATGGATGCTGAGATTTACTCCAAGCTATGTAACTGATAGGTGGCATCACCTAGATGGAAATTTAGGTCTTCTGGCACCAAGCCGAGTGTGTTTTTCAGTCTTTGCCTATGACTCCATGGTGGTCATTCGTTCCCAGTTCCATATGTTGGGTTGGGTAGAAATTGTTCTCTCTCTGACCCACACCTCTCCTCTGAAGTCTAGTCTTACATATTTACCCACTCATCACCTCCATTTGCACTTCTCATAGGCATCTTAAATTTAATAGGTTCAAAACTGAACTCTTGATATTTCTCCTCTACCCCAAACTTTACACTTTCCATCTCAGTAAATGGCGCCATTCAGCTGCTTAAGCCACATACCTGGGAAGCATCCTTTCTTTCCCTACCTCTCTACTCCCAAAGTCAATCCATTAGCAAGTGTTGAACGATCTGTCACCAAAAACACATTTCAGGTCTGTCTGCTTCTTGCCACCTGCCGCCACTGTCTCTTACTTAGACAACTACAAATGCCTCCTGGCTGATCTTCTGTGCCCCTCCAATACTTCTCCATATTCAGAAGACAGTGTGATCTTTTAAAAATGTAAATACGGTCATGTCATCCCCTATTTTAATGGATTCTCATGGCACTTAAATTATATCTATGTTCCTGACTATGACCCTTACAACTCTGCAGCATTAAGCCTCTGCCTACTTCCCCAGCCTTGACTTTTGCCTCTCTTCCCCTCACTCACTGGGCTACAGTATCACTGGCTTTCTCTCTGTTCCCTGAATATCTCAAGTGCTCTTTGTTTTTGTTTGTTTTGTTTTGACCTCAGGATCTTGCACATGCTGTTCCTTCTTCCTGGAAAGTTCTTCCATTCTCTCTTCCAACGGCTGACTCCTAACCCTTTGGTTCTCAGCTCAAGTGCATGTTTTGGGGGTGTTATTTGTTTCATGTGTGCCCTTCCTTCTCCACATATATGAGACTCCCAGCTTCCTCTGCAGCTAGGCTCTACCTTCAGATGCACTGCACTTGCCTGAGACTTCAAGATGGAAATGAGTGATATGAGGAAACGGGCACCATGCAGACTCTGGTTTTTGAAGAGACTGTTGACAGGAGCAACTGGTTTTTCAAGAAAAGCAGAGTAGAGCTTTTACCATCTAGTCCTCAGGAATACTGGTGCATAGCAGCATACCTTTGCAGGGGTGGTATGGTTTGGGCATCGTTCTTGGCAGCATGGCCTCTGAAGATAACATGCGGACACTTGCAGGGGAGCTGTGTACCAATAATATCCTTTAATGCATTTCTTTCTGCTTAAAGTAGCTGGAGTGGATTCTGTTGTTTGCAACTAAGAATTCTGATGATGATTCCTCCTTACACAGGCCTTCTTTCACCATCTTTGTTAATATTTACTAAATGAATGACTCAGTCTCAAATAGGTAGAAGTCCAAACTTATAGCTGGGCCTCATAGCAGAAGGCCGTTATATGGTTAGATACTTTTTCATTCCCACTGTGCTAATCCCAAACCCTTAAACAAGAGAAGGGCAGAGGGCAGGTAAGAGACTTGAAGTAATTGCAACTCATTCCCCTGAATTGTGGACTCTCAGACAGACTGTTGCTATTGAAAAGCATATTTTGAACATAGCCAGCTATCTCATTGAACAGATGGGAAAATGTGTCTGCTTGTGACAAGAGAGGCTCTGTCCTTACCACGGAATCCAATTATTCTCTCCATCCTGGTTTGCCCATTAAAACTTCAGCTGCTTTCAAGGATCCAGGGTTTTTATTATTTCTATTTCTGGGGCAGAAAATGGAATCTATTAGCTGGGTTCCTGAAATAACTGTCAGAAGATTTTATGTATTTCAGTACAAAGAAAATACATTTGTTTCAAGCCGTTGTGACAGGCAGTGTCAAAATGTTGAATAATATTTTGATCTTGGTCTCTGAGTGACAGCTGTCTCTCTGCAGCACCTGTTTCGTCCATTCTTTTCGGGGGCTTACATATAGAGCACCATTACATGCTAAGCACAGGGCCAAGAGTTCACGTAGATTATCCCATTTGAAGTCCAGAAATATTTGTTGAGTGCCTTCTTTGTGCGAGGTCTATTCTAGGAGATAAAGGAGATAGAACAGAGACAAAGGAAAAAGAGATCCTGTTCTCATGGAGCTTACATTTAATACAGGGAGACATATTCTAAACAATACACAAACCCTGCGGGAGGAACAGCAGATCGTGATAAGCACTGTATAGAGAACGAAAATAGGCAAGGTGATGATAGAGTGGCTGCGGAGGCGGGCAGGGCAATGACATTAAAACTGGAATCTGAAGGACAAAGAGGAGCCAGCCATTCCTGAGGGAATCACATCCAGGCAAAGGTGACAGCTACTGCAAAGGCCCAACTGGGCATAGGCCTAGAGTGTCCAAGAGGCAGAAGTAAGTGCAGTGGGCTAAGGTCTATTGCTAGGAAGGGAAAGGATGCGAGGCGAGGCGGGCAGGGCAATGACATTAAAACTGGAATCTGAAGGACAAAGAGGAGCCAGCCATTCCCTCAGGAACCCTGAGGGAATCACATCCAGGCAAAGGTGACAGCTACTGCAAAGGCCCAACTGGGCATAGGCCTAGAGTGTCCAAGAGGCAGAAGTAAGGGCAGTGGGCTAAGGTCTATTGCTAGGAAGGGAAAGGATGCAAGGCATATTGCTAGGAAGGGAAAGGATGCGAGGCGGCTGGAGAGAGACAGAGGCTGAATTCTGCAGGGCATTTCAAGTCAGGTGAACGACACTGGGTTTTATTCCGAGGCACTGGAGAAGCTATTGGAGATTTTAAGCAGGGAATGACCCTATCTGATGTATGTTTGTAAAAGGTCACTTTGGTCACTATGTGGAGACTGAGCTGGGGCTGTGAGTAAGAGAAAGGAGCCCAGGCGGTGGCCACTACAGTTGGCCTGGTGAGATATGATGCTGGGGGCTGGGAGTCAAGCACTCTCCTCAGTTGGTCACTATGTGGAGACTGAGCTGGGGCTGTGAGTAAGAGAAAGGAGCCCAGGCGGTGGCTACTACAGTTGGCCTGGTGAGATATGATGCTGGGGGCTGGGAGTCAAGCACTCTCCTCACCCCTGCTAAGTCTGAGATGCTCCCGGTGAGGCCAACAGGGCAGTTGGATAGACTCGTGTGAGTTATGGGAGAGGCCAGGGAGGAGAGGGAGATCTGGTGTTACTGACATATGCATGGCATCTGGAGCCACCAGAATGGATGAGGCTGCCTGGGGAGAACACGCAGACAGAGCAAGGAAGGAGCCCAGGTCAGAGAGGACTGACAGGACAGGGAGCCTGCAAAGAAGATTGAGAAGGGGCAGCCAGTGAGGAAGGAAGACATTGGCAAAGGTCTGGCAACATGGAAGCCAAGAGAAAATGGCATTACAAGAAGGTGGGAGCAGCCAATCTTATGAAACAGATTAGGGAAGAGACTTTTGGGTCTGGACCCATGTCTAGTAAGAGCGGCCACAGTTAGCAGCCAGCCGAGGGAGGCACATTTGCGAGGTGAGGAAAGGAGATGAGTCTTTCAAGAAGTTCTGGTGTGAAAGGGAGCAGAAAATGGTGATGTGGAGTCCAAGGAGATTTAATTTTAAAGATAAGAGATGCTAGAGCACCCCTGTTCAATGACGGGGAGACGAAGATGGTGCAACAGGGAGGGGCACTAAGTACATCTCTCCTTGAGAAGTCAAGAGGGGCGAGGTCCAGAGCACACATTGGGGGCTGGCCCTGGAGGGGAGCAGGGCCCCTTGTCCATGGGCACAGAGGGACGGCAGCTTGTTAGAGTGCAGACGGGGGCAGGCTGTCTTGGTGGCAGCAAGGTGAGGGCCTTCCTGTTGGCTGCTTCTAATTTCTCAGTGAAGACATTCCCTGGGAGGTGCTGGGGTGGAGGGATAGTGGGAAAGGTAGACTGCAGTGGACAGTCTGAAGGTCAGAGAGAGTGACATCTGTGTTTCTAGGAGGGGGAACCTGGACACACTAGGAAAGTGAGGTGGTGCGGTGAGGCCAAGTGCCCCTATGTCTTCCAGTCCTCATAATGGCAGCAAGAAGACACCATGGTTATTGTACTCATTTTACAAGTATAAAAACAAAGTCTTAGGGAAATTGAGTAACTTGCAGCACAGCTAGAACCTTAGCCCATGAGAACTGGCCCTTAACCGGAGATCTTCAAACCCTGTGGGGACATGAAGACTTTCCAATGACTAATGGGACTGACAGTTCTAAGAACATCCATTTCCAGATCCTCAAATTTGCTTTCATACTGTTTTCTAAAAGTGATTGTCTTGAGAATGTGCAGGTGTTCACAACAGCCTCCATCCCATTTTACAAAAGAAAGACACACCCTTTCCCCATCTTGAAACTCCCTTTGGTGAATGGGCCAGAGTGGAAACACTCCCACCCTGCACAGAACCAAGTGAGGAATCAAGCCTGATCTGCTACTTGTTAAGAATGAAGCATGGCATTAGAAATGGGGCACTTAGGCATTAGATGTGGAGATATCCTAGAGTTTAAAGATTAATGGGGAGACAACCATGATCAGAGTAATGATGAATAATTACATTATTAGTAATTACATTACTCTGAAGGAAAGGGATATGAGCACATATAACAAGGAAGCTCCAGACCAGAGGGTCAAGCAAGCTGACCCTGAGGATGCAAGGGGATGAAGGAGATCAGAGTATACCACCCAAAATGTGCCACTTTGGCATGAGGATTATTTTGAGCTGAAGACAATTGAGAAACAGCAGACACAGGAAAAGCTCTCCAGCCTTCCCCTTTCCTCCTAAAAGTGAGGCATAAATTTTCCTTTGTGAAGATGTTTCCTCATTTATCTCCAGTACTAGGAAGAAAAGACACTCATCAGGGAAGATGACACCAATGTGAATCTACACAAATAAACCTTATTGAAATAACCCTTATCTTCCATTAGTTTCCCCTATACATTTATCTTCTCACAATTTACCATCCCTAGAAGCCCAAACCCCTTTTCCTTTGTCTTGTCATGGCTACACAATGTATCACTCTTTGTTAAAATGGTATATAACTATCAAGCCTAACTGCTTCTTTGGGGTTTTCACTTCTTTTCTAGGAAGCGTCCTCTGTCATGTAAAAATATTAACATCAAATAAAATTTAAATACCTTTTCTCCTGTTAATCTGTCTTTTGTCAGTTTAATTTGCAGAACCCCATACCTTAAGCCTAAGAGGATAGAGGAAAGTTTTTTCCTCCCCTACAAGTGCCTGAATTGAGATGGAAGAATGAGTATGTATCTTCTAGACAAGGAGTTGGCAAACTTTTTTTTTTTCTTTCCTTTTTGTCTTTTTTACTGACGGGTAACGGGATCGCAACCCTCGGTGTCA
>NW_007726385.1:266184-284852 GCF_000696425.1 Galeopterus variegatus | reverse complement strand
TTATTTCTTTCTCTTGCCTGATTGCTCTGGCTAGTACTTCCAGTACTATGTTAAATAGAAGAGGTGAGAGTGGGCATTCTTGTCTTGTTCCTGTTATTAAAGGAAAGGCCCGCAGTTTTTCCCCATTCAGAATGATACTGATGGTGGTCTTGTCATAAATGGCTTTTATTATGTTGAGATGTTTTCCTTCTATACCTAATTTGTTGAGAGTCTTTATCATGAAGGGATGTTGAATTTTGTCAAATACTTTTTCAGCATCTATTGAGATAATTTTATGGTCTTCATCCTTGAGTTTGTTGATATGATCTATCACATTTATTGACTTTTGTATGTTGAATCATCCTTGCATCCCTGGGATGAATCCCACCTGGTCACAGTGTATAATTTTTTTAATATGTTGCTATATTCTGATTGCTAATATTTTGTTGAGGATTTTAGCATCTAGGTTCATCAAAGATATTGGCCTGTAATTTTCTTTACACAACATTTTTTTTAAGGAAAGATTTTTTTTCCAAAAACTGCCACATGGCACATCCACTTACATCTCATTAACTGGATCTTGGTCACATGGCCACACATAGCTGTAGGGGAGGCGAGGGAATACAATCTTTATTCTGGCCATGCACATGCCCAGCTAAAAATCAGAGCTTCTCTCTTTATAGATGAAGGGGACAACAGATATTGAGGAACAACTAACAGTCTGCTGCAAGCAGTATGAGGAGGGGAAAGCTTGATTCTGTCTGGGAGAGAGCTGGAGGGCTTCCAGGGAGAGAAGGCACTTTCATTCTGTCTTTGAGGATGAGTAGGAGTTTGGCAGTGTTAAACAGATGGCCCACCAAGTGGCTGACAAGCAGTCCACCAGCCTCTACATCAACCACTTTGCTTTTATAGAAATGTGATATTTGAATGGGCAGGAGAAAAACGAAAGGACTTCCCATACATCATGCAGCTGGTTGCCCAACAGCTACTGATTTTTACAGTGTTTATGTGGTTACTGGGATTCATAAGAAAGAAAACACTCCCAGATCTCAATGAAACATCAATGCTCCTTCTTACCAGGTCTCAGAGAGCAGAGAACAAGGCAAGGACATTGGCTTGGGCTTAAGTTCTGAGACCCTCGTACTTGGTGGAGAGGCAGCACGATGATGCTCAGACTGACAGCGTCCTGATGTCATCTGAAGTCAGCTGTGTGGCCTGGAGAAAGTTATTCACCTCTCTGGGTCTATTTCTTCCTTTGTCAAATAAAGATAATAATTAATAATTACCCACCTTGCAGGGCTGTTGTAAGGACTAGAGAGGATATATGCAAAGAAAACCTGCCCATGGTGGACTCTCCGTAAAGACCATGCCCTTCCACTCTTACAAAGTACTTTCCCATCCATTCTTCCAAGTGGTGACCAGTCACACTCCATGAATGTAAGAGGCAAGGTGACTACCAGTGGGGTTGGGTTTTAGACTAAGACTGCTCTGGACCTTCTGCCTCACCATGGCACAGAGGAGATGGGGCTTTCAGATCCAACATGCTGAGGGCTCAGGTGTGATGGTGGCAGAGTAGCAGGGGGAGCCTGTTTTTGAGCCACTATGAGATATGATCTGGGGATGCCCAGAAACGTCTGGGAGGGAAGTGGACTGTGCAGATCTGTTATTAGCAGGTATGGGCATGAGCTAGAGGAATTTGGGTCATTATTGTTAATGACCGTGACTATCCCCATGCTCTGGAACTTGGGAAAATTCCTGTTGAAATTAGTAGACATTCCGACAGGACATGACTAGAAAACAATCTATGAGATATCACCTATCCCTAGATTGAATCTATAATAATTAATACCAGTCGTGGTGCCCATTTTCCAGATAAAAACATGGATGCTGAGATTTACTCCAAGCTATGTAACTGATAGGTGGCATCACCTAGATGGAAATTTAGGTCTTCTGGCACCAAGCCGAGTGTGTTTTTCAGTCTTTGCCTATGACTCCATGGTGGTCATTCGTTCCCAGTTCCATATGTTGGGTTGGGTAGAAATTGTTCTCTCTCTGACCCACACCTCTCCTCTGAAGTCTAGTCTTACATATTTACCCACTCATCACCTCCATTTGCACTTCTCATAGGCATCTTAAATTTAATAGGTTCAAAACTGAACTCTTGATATTTCTCCTCTACCCCAAACTTTACACTTTCCATCTCAGTAAATGGCGCCATTCAGCTGCTTAAGCCACATACCTGGGAAGCATCCTTTCTTTCCCTACCTCTCTACTCCCAAAGTCAATCCATTAGCAAGTGTTGAACGATCTGTCACCAAAAACACATTTCAGGTCTGTCTGCTTCTTGCCACCTGCCGCCACTGTCTCTTACTTAGACAACTACAAATGCCTCCTGGCTGATCTTCTGTGCCCCTCCAATACTTCTCCATATTCAGAAGACAGTGTGATCTTTTAAAAATGTAAATACGGTCATGTCATCCCCTATTTTAATGGATTCTCATGGCACTTAAATTATATCTATGTTCCTGACTATGACCCTTACAACTCTGCAGCATTAAGCCTCTGCCTACTTCCCCAGCCTTGACTTTTGCCTCTCTTCCCCTCACTCACTGGGCTACAGTATCACTGGCTTTCTCTCTGTTCCCTGAATATCTCAAGTGCTCTTTGTTTTTGTTTGTTTTGTTTTGACCTCAGGATCTTGCACATGCTGTTCCTTCTTCCTGGAAAGTTCTTCCATTCTCTCTTCCAACGGCTGACTCCTAACCCTTTGGTTCTCAGCTCAAGTGCATGTTTTGGGGGTGTTATTTGTTTCATGTGTGCCCTTCCTTCTCCACATATATGAGACTCCCAGCTTCCTCTGCAGCTAGGCTCTACCTTCAGATGCACTGCACTTGCCTGAGACTTCAAGATGGAAATGAGTGATATGAGGAAACGGGCACCATGCAGACTCTGGTTTTTGAAGAGACTGTTGACAGGAGCAACTGGTTTTTCAAGAAAAGCAGAGTAGAGCTTTTACCATCTAGTCCTCAGGAATACTGGTGCATAGCAGCATACCTTTGCAGGGGTGGTATGGTTTGGGCATCGTTCTTGGCAGCATGGCCTCTGAAGATAACATGCGGACACTTGCAGGGGAGCTGTGTACCAATAATATCCTTTAATGCATTTCTTTCTGCTTAAAGTAGCTGGAGTGGATTCTGTTGTTTGCAACTAAGAATTCTGATGATGATTCCTCCTTACACAGGCCTTCTTTCACCATCTTTGTTAATATTTACTAAATGAATGACTCAGTCTCAAATAGGTAGAAGTCCAAACTTATAGCTGGGCCTCATAGCAGAAGGCCGTTATATGGTTAGATACTTTTTCATTCCCACTGTGCTAATCCCAAACCCTTAAACAAGAGAAGGGCAGAGGGCAGGTAAGAGACTTGAAGTAATTGCAACTCATTCCCCTGAATTGTGGACTCTCAGACAGACTGTTGCTATTGAAAAGCATATTTTGAACATAGCCAGCTATCTCATTGAACAGATGGGAAAATGTGTCTGCTTGTGACAAGAGAGGCTCTGTCCTTACCACGGAATCCAATTATTCTCTCCATCCTGGTTTGCCCATTAAAACTTCAGCTGCTTTCAAGGATCCAGGGTTTTTATTATTTCTATTTCTGGGGCAGAAAATGGAATCTATTAGCTGGGTTCCTGAAATAACTGTCAGAAGATTTTATGTATTTCAGTACAAAGAAAATACATTTGTTTCAAGCCGTTGTGACAGGCAGTGTCAAAATGTTGAATAATATTTTGATCTTGGTCTCTGAGTGACAGCTGTCTCTCTGCAGCACCTGTTTCGTCCATTCTTTTCGGGGGCTTACATATAGAGCACCATTACATGCTAAGCACAGGGCCAAGAGTTCATGTAGATTATCCCATTTGAAGTCCAGAAATATTTGTTGAGTGCCTTCTTTGTGCGAGGTCTATTCTAGGAGATAAAGGAGATAGAACAGAGACAAAGGAAAAAGAGATCCTGTTCTCATGGAGCTTACATTTAATACAGGGAGACATATTCTAAACAATACACAAACCCTGCGGGAGGAACAGCAGATCGTGATAAGCACTGTATAGAGAACGAAAATAGGCAAGGTGATGATAGAGTGGCTGCGGAGGCGGGCAGGGCAATGACATTAAAACTGGAATCTGAAGGACAAAGAGGAGCCAGCCATTCCCTCAGGAACCCTGAGGGAATCACATCCAGGCAAAGGTGACAGCTACTGCAAAGGCCCAACTGGGCATAGGCCTAGAGTGTCCAAGAGGCAGAAGTAAGGGCAGTGGGCTAAGGTCTATTGCTAGGAAGGGAAAGGATGCGAGGCGGCTGGAGAGAGACAGAGGCTGAATTCTGCAGGGCATTTCAAGTCAGGTGAACGACACTGGGTTTTATTCCGAGGCACTGGAGAAGCTATTGGAGATTTTAAGCAGGGAATGACCCTATCTGATGTATGTTTGTAAAAGGTCACTTTGGTCACTATGTGGAGACTGAGCTGGGGCTGTGAGTAAGAGAAAGGAGCCCAGGCGGTGGCCACTACAGTTGGCCTGGTGAGATATGATGCTGGGGGCTGGGAGTCAAGCACTCTCCTCAGCCCTGCTAAGTCTGAGATGCTCCCGGTGAGGCCAACAGGGCAGTTGGATAGACTCGTGTGAGTTATGGGAGAGGCCAGGGAGGAGAGGGAGATCTGGTGTTACTGACATATGCATGGCATCTGGAGCCACCAGAATGGATGAGGCTGCCTGGGGAGAACACGCAGACAGAGCAAGGAAGGAGCCCAGGTCAGAGAGGACTGACAGGACAGGGAGCCTGCAAAGAAGATTGAGAAGGGGCAGCCAGTGAGGAAGGAAGACATTGGCAAAGGTCTGGCAACATGGAAGCCAAGAGAAAATGGCATTACAAGAAGGTGGGAGCAGCCAATCTTATGAAACAGATTAGGGAAGAGACTTTTGGGTCTGGACCCATGTCTAGTAAGAGCGGCCACAGTTAGCAGCCAGCCGAGGGAGGCACATTTGCGAGGTGAGGAAAGGAGATGAGTCTTTCAAGAAGTTCTGGTGTGAAAGGGAGCAGAAAATGGTGATGTGGAGTCCAAGGAGATTTAATTTTAAAGATAAGAGATGCTAGAGCACCCCTGTTCAATGACGGGGAGACGAAGATGGTGCAACAGGGAGGGGCACTAAGTACATCTCTCCTTGAGAAGTCAAGAGGGGCGAGGTCCAGAGCACACATTGGGGGCTGGCCCTGGAGGGGAGCAGGGCCCCTTGTCCATGGGCACAGAGGGACGGCAGCTTGTTAGAGTGCAGACGGGGGCAGGCTGTCTTGGTGGCAGCAAGGTGAGGGCCTTCCTGTTGGCTGCTTCTAATTTCTCAGTGAAGACATTCCCTGGGAGGTGCTGGGGTGGAGGGATAGTGGGAAAGGTAGACTGCAGTGGACAGTCTGAAGGTCAGAGAGAGTGACATCTGTGTTTCTAGGAGGGGGAACCTGGACACACTAGGAAAGTGAGGTGGTGCGGTGAGGCCAAGTGCCCCTATGTCTTCCAGTCCTCATAATGGCAGCAAGAAGACACCATGGTTATTGTACTCATTTTACAAGTATAAAAACAAAGTCTTAGGGAAATTGAGTAACTTGCAGCACAGCTAGAACCTTAGCCCATGAGAACTGGCCCTTAACCGGAGATCTTCAAACCCTGTGGGGACATGAAGACTTTCCAATGACTAATGGGACTGACAGTTCTAAGAACATCCATTTCCAGATCCTCAAATTTGCTTTCATACTGTTTTCTAAAAGTGATTGTCTTGAGAATGTGCAGGTGTTCACAACAGCCTCCATCCCATTTTACAAAAGAAAGACACACCCTTTCCCCATCTTGAAACTCCCTTTGGTGAATGGGCCAGAGTGGAAACACTCCCACCCTGCACAGAACCAAGTGAGGAATCAAGCCTGATCTGCTACTTGTTAAGAATGAAGCATGGCATTAGAAATGGGGCACTTAGGCATTAGATGTGGAGATATCCTAGAGTTTAAAGATTAATGGGGAGACAACCATGATCAGAGTAATGATGAATAATTACATTATTAGTAATTACATTACTCTGAAGGAAAGGGATATGAGCACATATAACAAGGAAGCTCCAGACCAGAGGGTCAAGCAAGCTGACCCTGAGGATGCAAGGGGATGAAGGAGATCAGAGTATACCACCCAAAATGTGCCACTTTGGCATGAGGATTATTTTGAGCTGAAGACAATTGAGAAACAGCAGACACAGGAAAAGCTCTCCAGCCTTCCCCTTTCCTCCTAAAAGTGAGGCATAAATTTTCCTTTGTGAAGATGTTTCCTCATTTATCTCCAGTACTAGGAAGAAAAGACACTCATCAGGGAAGATGACACCAATGTGAATCTACACAAATAAACCTTATTGAAATAACCCTTATCTTCCATTAGTTTCCCCTATACATTTATCTTCTCACAATTTACCATCCCTAGAAGCCCAAACCCCTTTTCCTTTGTCTTGTCATGGCTACACAATGTATCACTCTTTGTTAAAATGGTATATAACTATCAAGCCTAACTGCTTCTTTGGGGTTTTCACTTCTTTTCTAGGAAGCGTCCTCTGTCATGTAAAAATATTAACATCAAATAAAATTTAAATACCTTTTCTCCTGTTAATCTGTCTTTTGTCAGTTTAATTTGCAGAACCCCATACCTTAAGCCTAAGAGGATAGAGGAAAGTTTTTTCCTCCCCTACAAGTGCCTGAATTGAGATGGAAGAATGAGTATGTATCTTCTAGACAAGGAGTTGGCAAACTTTTTTTTTTTCTTTCCTTTTTGTCTTTTTTACTGACGGGTAACGGGATCGCAACCCTCGGTGTCACGCCCATACCGGGGACCGGCAACAGGATCGCAACCCTCGGTGTTGCGCCCGCACCGTGCTCAGCCAGTGAGCGGGAACCGGTCTCCACATGGGATCCGAACCCTCGGCGGGAGCGCCACCATGCTCCCAAGCAGCGCACTCTCCAGTGCGCCACCGGGCCGGCCCAGCAAACTTTTTCTGCAAAGAGCCAGATAGCAAATATTCAGCTTTGTAGGTCATAAATTCTCTATTGCAAGTATTCAATTCTCCTGTTTGAGTACAAAGGTAATTGTAGAAAATAGTAAATGAGTGGCCATGGCTGTCTGCCAATAAAGCTTTATTTACAAAAATAGGCAGTGAAAGTCCTGATTCATAGTTGATAGAGTTTGAATATGTTGTTCCCCAAAAACTCATGTCAAAATCTGATCCCCAATGTGGCAGTGTTGGGAGCCATTTGGGTCATGGGGGGCGGGTCTCTCATGAACAGATTAGTACCTTCCCTTGGGGGTGGAGGGGTATAGGGAGTGAGTTCTCATCCCTGTTAGCTCCCCTGAGAGCCTGTTGTTTAAAGGAGCCTGGCACCTCCCCTCCCTCCCTCTCTCTTGCTTCCTGTCACCATGTGATCTCGCACTAGCCGGCTGCTGTCATTTTCCACCGTGAGTAGAAGCAGCCTGAGGCCCACGCCAGATGCAGCTGTCTCAGAATTGTGAACCAAATAATCCTTTTTTCTTTATAAATTACCCAGTTTCAGGTATTCTGTTTTAGCAACACAGAAATGGCTTAATACGATAGTTTTCCAAACCCTGCCCTGGACATTTATTTTTTCCAGCTCTTCAGAAAAAAGTAGGCCATGATTTGTGGCATTTGGTTAATTGCATGCTATCAAGACCTCTCTGGACTTGAAGTTGGAAGGAGATGCTGACAATGACAATGGCAGTGGTGACAGGGGCTTATCTGGGACAAGAGGAATGGCAGGTGCAGAGGTCATGTAGCGGGAGGATGGTGTATACAAGGAACTGAAAAAAGGCCCCTGTTGGCAGGAGTCCTGAGGCCCCGGAGGGTGGATATGGGTTTGGGCAAATGAGGCAGGCCCTTTCAGGTCAGTGTACCCCAAAGGTGAGAGAAAGCCTTCTGAGGTATAGAAGGTGTTTTTAATTTGGGCTGGAAGGAGGGAATTTAAGGTGTGGGGATGGGATATGGTCAGGTGGTGATGGGATGATGTAATTAGCTTTGCATTTTGAAAAGATGCACAGGTATCCGAGACCTGAGGGAGACCAGTTAGAAGGCTACTGCAGTAGTGATGGGAGCTCAAACCAGGGTGGCAGGAGCGAAGGGCAAGAAGAGGGTGGTTCTGTTTGTAGGTAGAAGAGAACAGCAATAGGGCAGAGGAAGAAGGAGGTTTCAGGGATGACTTCTAGGCTTCAGGCTTGCCAGAGGATTCATGGAGGGAAAAAAAGATGTAAAGGCATCTTATGCTGCAGCCAACACTTAAGGCTGGTTCCTTTCCTCTGTCCTCAACTGCTGCATTTCTGTGGTTGCCTCTTAGTGCTCGACTCACTGAAAGGGAGATCTCTGGAGGCCTTCCAGGACCCCTCACTGAGAAGATGGGACAGAAAATGGGGCAGGAGGTACAGAGAGGTGCAGCTGACAGGAGTCCACTAATGCCCAGAAGAACCAGGGCTTCTGAAGCTTATGGGGCTCCAAGGGGTCTGGGTCTGTGCCTCCCCCTTACCTGAGAGTGGCTGGATTTCCTGCTCTGGGCTGGCTTCTGGAAGGAGGATCTTTTACAAGTGAAGAAAGAAAACTCTTTTCCTAAAGAAGGAAAAAAACTGTTCTTTAGTTACTTCTCACACCGGGGCAATGAAGTTTACAGATCAGAAGTTTTGAGAGCCCCCTGCCTGGAGGATGGCACACCCACCCAAGAACTCCACCTCCTGAGTGACCTAGGGCAAGTTATCTAACCTTTCTGATCCTGTTAAAGAGCTGATTACTATCCACCTCAAAGCTATCTGTTAAGTGGGTCAATAAATGTGAATGCTTAGGAAAGTAACAGATAAAAGTTTCTGGCCCTGAGGAAGTGGTGGCTGTTACAATTTCCAGCCAATAACTGCAGCAATACTCTGCTGCAAAGGTTGCCAGGTATTCTCTATCTTTGTGCCCTAGATGAACGCTGCTCAAACTAGAATGTGCTTATAGATCTGGGGGGATCTTGGTAAACTGCAGAGCCTGATTCACTTGATCTAGGGAGATGCTGATGCTGCTGGTCGTCAGATCACACTATGAGTCCTCCCCTCCACCTGCCTAAAACACAGGTCCTTCCACTTCCTGACCTTCTCAGGGCTGGCCTGGAGACCGTTCCCCATGCTGCCCCAGCACCCTGCGTCCCCCCATCACAGAGCTCCATTCTCTGCAGTATGATTGTGTTGCTGAATTTGCCACTAGATTGCCAGGAGGGACTGTGCTTGGCTCTACCTTGTCCCTAGTGTTCAGCACAGTGCCCGGCACGCAGTGCTCATCACGTGTCTGTTGAATGAAATTAAAAAGTTGACCTTGGGCAAGGTGCTTCTGTGAACTTTAGTTTCCTCATCTGTGAAGTGTATTTAATGTGTACTTCAGCAGGTTGTCTTGAGAATTAAATAAAATGGATAGAGAACCCAGCACAGTGCCTGGCACATAGTAGATACTCATTAACTGGCATCTATCATTCAAACATAAAATTCCACTCCCCACATCCCAACAGTTATGTTGTGTGGACTCTACATTCTATCATTCAAACATAAAATTCCACTCCCCACATCCCAACAGTTATGTTGTGTGGACTCTAACTACAGTTTATAAGCATTAGCAATTCAGTCATTTTGGTGGCCAGTTTGGAGGTAGGTGAGAGAGAACCTGGCCTGAGGACATCAATACTGAGGTTGTCCCCTGCCTTGATCAGGTAGTAGTTGGGTAAGGCTGGGAGCAAAGTGGGTGGGAGTCCATAGCTGGTATCTTACCTGTTATCAGTTTTCTTCTCTGTAACAGTAATTCTTCTCTCCGGAATCTCTCTGGATCTAGTTCTGAGTAGTCCCAGCTATTATAGCTCTGTGGACAAGGATATGTGCCTAAAAGGGAGTTGAGAGTGAGACCAGACACTCCTGCAAAAAGTGAGAACTCAGCACAGGAAGACAGAGGCTTTGAGACTCCCTGCTGGTTCCAGGGAGGCTGGGCTTCCAGAATTAGCCCTGTTCCCTACTGGTCTTGTGGCCTTGGGTGAGGCATTTCTCTCTAAGAAGGCTTTGGTTTCTCCATCTGGAAAATGGGGCTGATGACACCTGCCCTGCCCAGCCGTGGCTGGGTGCAAGGGTCAGATCCCACAGGTGTGTGAATCCATGCTGTGCTATGCAAATGTGAACACACTAGGCTGTTTATTTTCCTACCTATCTCCCCTGTTCTTGCTGGACTATGAGCTCCTTGAGGGCAGGGGCTGCGTCTTATTCATCTTTGTACCTCCAGGGCTTACTACTGGACCTGACACATAATAAATAGGTGTTTAGTAAATGTTTCTTCAACATGTTGTCAAACTTAGCTAAGTGCCAAAAACGGGCTCTCCCGACATATTTGATGGTGATACTTCCAAGGATTACTTGAGAACTTTGAGCTACTATGCAAAGCTGCTGGTTCTGCTGGACAAAGCGAGTGGACAGGAGGTTTATACTGGGGATGAGTTGGGGGAAGGAGGCAAGGCTTTGGATGAAAAGGGGAACAGGAAAGAGGAAGCAAGAAGAGAAGAGAGTCAGGGAATGGGAGGCAGGATGGTAGAGTGGTCAAAGATCTAGCTTTGGAGTGGGATAGCCCTAGATCTGAATATCTGCCCCTTATTTCTTTGCTGTTGGACTTCTTTGATCCTGCATGTTAAGAGGATTGAGTGGATGTACAGAAAAGAGTTAACACCACAGGCCTGAGACTGCTATCCTTAGAAAAGCCTGCTACAAAGTTTGGCCCTTGACTGGCATCTGGGCAGAAACATCACACACATGTTGCTACATGTTGCAGGGGGATGAGTGGGCTCTGTGTGACTCCTGATGGGAAGGAGAGAGCATAGGAAGGCTGCATATGGGTTCCTTCAAACTCTGCCTGTCTTTTCCCCTATGATCCAGCTGTGTGTCCTCACTACCTCACTTTCATAAATTTTAGCCATGACCACAACTATATTCCGAGACCTGTGAGTTCTTCTAGCAAATCTCCTAATGTGGGGAGTGATCTTGGGGTTCTCCAATACAATAGGAAATGTAAAAAGTGCTTACTTTGCACAGTACCTAGTACACAGGAACCTCTGAATAAATAGTAGCTTTTAATGACCTTAGAAAATGTCTAGGTTGAGATGGGGGAAGTGGGGAAAGGGACTGAAAAGTAGTTTAAAAAGCAAGCATCGAACTGGCACTGTGTGTGCTGGAGGGAGGGGTGCTGCAGTTTGCCATGGGGTCGCATGGAGGCTGGAAGGGTAAGACTGTCCAACCATCGTATTGCTTTTAGGTTCCTGAGTCCTGGGGCCATCAGCCCACAGCACATGGTTAAACAACGGGACTGTGCTGAAACTTCAGTATCTTGTTAGGAGAGGGTCCTTGCTCCCTGCAGATGTAGCTGGGCACAAAAAGTGGAAAGGAAGGGATGTCTCAGAACTGTTTCAAGGAAGCAGGAAAATCCGTACTCCTTGGGGCTCCCCCCCCACACTTTACTTTAATGCTGAGGAGAGAAAAGGGAGACTGCCTTGATGAAGGGGTGTTATGGCAAACAATAATGTACCCGGGCTCTGGTGGAAAACATTGTTCCAGAATTGCTTTCCCCAGGAGAAAGAAGTTAGCCCTCACCTGAAATCCACAGGCTCACTGTGTTACAGATGTCAGACTTGAATTCGTGAGTGTTGAACCAGGACTGTGGGAAGCAGCAACAGAAGCTGGTGTACAGGGCTTTGCTCAGGAGCGATGGCAACCTCTGCAGGGCAAGCAGAGCTCAGGCGACGGTCTCGACATTTCCACCCTCAGATAAGAGCCCCTGACTTCAACGGATCTGTGATAAAATGCTTTACCCAACACCGCGCTGCCTTCCTGTTCATGAGAGGAGCGATTTCCATCTTCGGCTGCCTTCATGTCTCCGTGGACTCCTACCTGAGGGTCACTCCCCTAACACCATGCTCTGCTTGGCCAGCAAAACCTTCTCCCTCCCCCAGTGCCTCTCCAGGGGGTCTGTTGCACACTCCCTCCTGCAACTTGGCCAAAGTATAGCCAAGGTGTATCTGATCTACCCATATTACTATATACACTACTACTCACTAGTGGCGGTGGGTTTTTTTTTTTTTTTTAACGCTTTAATGCTTTAAAAAAAATTTTTTTAAAGGTATTATTGTTGTTGCTTCTTAACTATGGGTAAGCTCAAATTACACATTTATATCTGGCTTTATCCATTTAACATCATAATAAAAGTGCTTCCCCAAGTTGTTATAAATTCATTTGGGATTTTTCTTCTCCCCAATGTGATTTTCATAATATTGTACTGAGTGGGCATATCAAAATTTACTTGAACATCCCCCACAACTGGATATTGTCTTGTTTCCAAGACTTTGCATTACAAATTATGCTGAATAGTTGTTTTTGTTTATTAAACTATCTCACTGCCTGGCAAACAGTAGGCAGTCAAAAATTTGTTGCATGAATGAATAAATGCATGAAGGAAAGCAGCTCCTCCTCTACATTAGATTGTGTACTCCAGAAGATGGTATAATAGCAATTACAGCTGCTGTGATATAGTGAGGGCTTAGCGGGAACTGGGCAGTATGTCACATGCCTTACAAGACTCGTCTCATTTAATCCTGAGAACAACTCAGAGAAGTTCTATTATCTCCATTTTATAGATGATGAAACTGAGGCACAGAAAGCCTCTGTGACTTGTTTAGCAGTCACTAAGCTAGTATAAGTGCCTTTCGGCATGATTGTATCAACTTGCTTCTCACTCACACTGTGAGAAGGACATTTCCCTTTAGGCTTAACCACCCTGGGAATTATACTTTTCCATCTATGCAATCTAACAAGTAAAAAGGGGTATCAAATTACTATCATTTTAATTTACATTTTTGATTATTGTTAAAGTGAACTTTTTTTCACACTCATACTTCTTTCTTGGTGAGTTTCTAGTTTATATACCTTGTCCATTGGTCCATGGGGTGTTTAATTTTTTCTTAATGATTTGTAAGAATTCTTCATGTTGTGTGACACATATGCTACCAATATTTTTGCATAACTTGTCACTTGCCTCTTTGTGGTAATTTTTTTTAAAATTATATAGTTAAATCTATTGGTCTTTTTCTTTATGGCTTATTTCCGTTAGAGCGAACAAGACTGAAGTCATGTTGGGACCTAAGAAAACCTCCCAGGCTTTAGAAAATTTCAAAACACAGTATTTTTCCCCTCTTTCTTTCTTCCCATCCCCTTACTTCCTTATCCTGCTTGACCTTGAAAAACTAACATTTCTTCTTTGAGGCATGCAGAGCTCCAAGAAACAATCAAAATCAGATGTCTGGAAGCTGACCATGGGTGCCGACAAGGAATAACATGACCAGCTGCAAAGCCAGCTAGACTTTGCAAAGAAGCCCGAAGGTATCAGCCAGCTAGACTCTGCAAAGAAGCTGACTCCCTACTAATTCTTTCCACATGCCACTCCCTCAACAACCCCCTTACAGACACCCTCAGTAAATTGGAGCTTTTGAGATGGTTTAGTCTGTGATCTGCTTCAGGATGCTGGGTTTCCTGAATAAAGCTACCTTCTCTTTTTACCAACATTTGACTCTTCAGTCATTTGTTTCTATTTGAAAATGGGAAGCCGGACTTGGGTTTGGTAACATTTCTTCCGGGTCATATTTAGAACGCCCTTCCCACCCCCCAATCATGTAAGTATTCACTTACATTTTCTTCTAGCAATCCTTTTACTATATATATACACACACATATATACATACACATGTAGAAGGTATATATGTATATTCACACTTTTAATTTTAAAATTACATGCTTATTTAAGTATTACAGAAATATATAAAATAGAAAGGGAAAGTCTCTTATAACCTCACTCCCCAGAGATAATCATTGCTAAGAGTGTGGTAAATATTTTTCCAGATTTTTTTTCTATTCATAGGCACATAAACAATAACATATACATATGCATATACATATATTTGAACATAAATTTATATAAATTACTTTGTTTTTTACTTAAAATATATCATTACATCTGTCTCAATCAGCATATACAGCTCCACCGTACTCCTGGTAAGTGACACATTACAGGTCAGTGTATGGATGCATCACAACTTACTAATCACTCTTATGGAAAGAATGTTCAGGGCATTCTCTTGGCATCAGAAGTGAATAGAAATCTAATGTGATTTTTTTTTCTAGATAGTAGTTGATGCTCACTTTTAAGAGCGCCTCTTCGTAGTGGGACCTGGGTCCATGAAACAAAAGGAAGGCGTAGTGTCGGGCTATCCTGTCAAACAGCTTATTTTGGATCTCCTTGTTTGGCTGCCAGGAATAGAAACAGAGAAGGAATTACTAGAGTTCCTTGTTGAAACAGTCAAAGGGCTGAGATTCTTAAATAAGTATTGCTCTCATTTTCAGGAATCTTATTCGCAAGATGTTTAACCTCATATGCTTTATGAAATGATACATTCATTTGTTGTATAAGATTTACAAAGATGAACATAGAGGCAGAGTGTTGTTGAAGGAAGCACCCTAACTCTGGGCCAGGAGGTCCTGAATTCTACTCCCAGCCCTGCCCTTGACCAGCCAAGTGATGTGGACCAGTTCCTAAAGCTTGGGGAGCAGCAGGACATTGTATAATAGCTGAAGCCCAGAGTGTATGGGTGAGGCATGGGTGGGGAGAGGATGGGGTGATGGCTGAGGCTGCAGGGGTGGTCCATGGGATCAGAGGACCTTGTAGCCTTTTTTCTTTTTTTTTATGGCTGGTGGGTGTGGGGATCTGAACCCTTGACAATCCTCTTGACTTTGGTGTTATCAGCACCATGCTCTAAGCGGCTGAGCTATAATGCTAAAGAGGTTAAAATTTGTTCCATAGACAAATGACTTAAGCAGGGAGAGAAACAATAAGATTTCCATTTACCTTGTACCTTTCATGAAATATCCACCAGAAGCTATCCAGCCATATGGTTCTTAGAGAAGGAGAAGAGAGAAACTTCTCTAATTCTCTACCTGAACAGAAAGACTTGAAAAAAACCCAACAAAATTCACATTATTACTATTGTTATTTATTTATTTATTTTTTAAATTCACCTTGTTGGAGTGAGCAGGATTGAAGCCATGTTGGGACCTAAAACCACATGGGCTCTAAATGATTTTTAAAAAGACACAGTTTTTTTTTCTTGGCATGCATTTCTCTGAGTTCCCTCTTTTCCCATGGTTATTTGATATTTTGGATCTTGGTTATAGGGGGCAAGATGACATTATTTACATGAATGTAAAGTTGTTTTCCAACCAGCCTGAAGCTGCAGACTTGCACGTACTACCCAGACCCTGAGATAAGGACGGGAGTAGAAACCAGACGGAGTCTTGGTGAGACCTTGCACCTGAGACCTTGCATGAAGCCCTCGCTACTCACGTGCTCTCCCTCCTGCTTTTCATTTTCTTATGTTCCAATCTCTCATCCTCCCCTTTAAAAACCCCTCAGTAGAACTGAGACTTAGAGATGATTTTAGTCTGGCCTTTCCCTCCAGGTTTACCAGGGAGATGGGTTAGCCCACATCTCTCCTCAGGTCACTGCTATTCCTGAATAAAAGCTGGCTTCCATTTTCACCAACATTTGACTTTTGAGTGGTTTGCTTTTGTCTGGGGGCAGGCAGCCAGATGTGTGAGCTTGATATCAATTTTGGGGACTGTCATCCAGGAGCTGAATGTCCACTGTAACAACCTGGAGCCACAGCCAGATTCATGATCATCTTCACTCAAAACCTGTCTTTCCTCCTTCTTTGTCCTGTGGCTTGTCATTGTGATTAATTCCACCATCTTCCTGCCAATCATCTTTGGAGTCAACAAAAAAACCACCCAGCCTTTTGTGTAGAGTCCTGGGTTCTTTTGGTGAGTGCTAACTATTAGGCCGGCCCTAAGCCAGGTGTTTTTACTTACTCTCATTTAACCCATACAATAATCTTTTGAGGCACATATTATTATCTCCATTTCGCAGATGAGAAAACTGAAGACCAAATAGCTGAAGCCACTTGCCCAAAGTAACATAGCCAGCAAGTGGCAGAGCCACGACTGGAACCCACGACTCTACACAGCTGCGCCACACCAGCTCCCTCTAGCTCTCACCTCCCACGTTCAGTCAACAGCAGCCAGGGTCAACCAACATAGATAGACACTACACAAATGCAAACCACGGGGCCACAAGATTCCACTGGGTTGGTAGTAAGCATATGGAATTCTAAAATTAAAATAGAATTATCAGTGAGCTCAGGGCCATAAAATTTAGCTTTCATTATGCAACTGGGTCTCAAACCTTGCCCTAGCTCCAAAGCTACCACTGTAATCATATAATACACATGTAACATTTATGGAATGCTTCCCATGTATGTGCCACTAGGCTATGCACGTTTGTTTTTTAATCTCACTTTGTTTTTCACAATTTGTCTAGGTGGTAGGTACTATAGTTATCCCGATGTATAGAAAAGGAAAGGGAGGATCAAAAGGTTGGGATTCTTGCCTACGTTCACACAGCCCGGGAGTTTCCAAAGCAAGCAGCCTGGTCCCAGCCACACACAGGATGCCTCTCTTTCCACTAGGAAGAGCAAAGAGATCGTGCTCTCGCACGCTCCTGTGTGCAAAGGGCAAGACTCCTTGGCACTCCTTTGGAGCCTGAAGCTGAGAGCGTCCTGGACTGATGAGCAAGGCTCCCTACTAGGAAGGAGCTCTCTGAGCCCTGCTCCCTGCTTGTCTTTTCGCCACTCCTCGTGTTTCTTTGGACAGGCAGTAGAGTGGAGCAGTTAAGAGCACAGACAGTGGTACCAGGCCATGTGGATTCGAATCCAGCTCTATTATTTATCGGTGTGTGACCTGGAGTAAAGTCATTGAACCTCTCTGTGCTCAGTTTCTTCATCTGGAAAGTGGAGATGATAACAGTCCCTCCCTCATGGAGGGAGTGAGGATTGGATGAGCGATACCTGCGAAGCACTTAGTGCCAGGCAGTTATTGTTTATTTATTCATATCCTGTTTCCTTTCAAACAGGATTTCATTTCAACTCTTCAACAAATATTTATTGAGCACCTACTAGGTGCTTGGGATGTCCCACAGGTAGGGAGACATTTACACTATGGGGTGACAGGTGCTCTGAGAGAAGGAATCCCAGGGGATGTGGAGCCCAGAGATGGCATCTAAAATGTGCTTAGATATCAGGGAAGGTTTTAGAAGTAAAAATAACCGGATGAAAAAGGGAGAGCTGAGAGCTCCTCAGAGAGGGGGAAAGCGTGTGCCGAGGTTGTGAGAGTGCATGACATACTTGGGGAACTACAAGGGGTTTCTGTACAGTGGAAGCATTGGGTGCAGGTGGCAAGAGCCCAGGCAGGAGCCAGACTATGAGGCACCTGGTGCTGGGACTGAGAGTTGTTCTGAAACTGGACAGGGGAAGGGAAGTCACCGGCACAGATACATTTTTGATAGGGCAGAACACTGTGTTCTAGAAAGATCCCTGGTGGCAGTGTAGAAGATGCAGTGGAGGGGATGGGGACTGCAAGGCAGATGACAAGCTGGGCAGCAGGCACAGTGATCCAGACAAGAAGTCATGGGGCCTGAACTTGACTGTGGCAGTGGGAAGGGGGAGGAGATACAGTAAAGATGGTAGCTGATGTTCCTGACTGTTTGGAGGTGGAGGTGAGAGTGAGGGAGATCAGCTGATGCCCAGGTGGAGGGTGTATTTTCAGCAAGGTAGGGGGCCCCAGAGGAGAGGTAGGTCTGATGAGTGTGAGTCTGAGGGCATGCAGGTCAGAGGCAGAGGGACATGAGGGCAGAGGCAGAGCACAGCAAAGGGCTTGGAGGCAGCAACACGGTTCCTAAGCAGTTATTAGCCTTGTGTGGGGGGATGACCCAGGTCCACCCACCCCCCCAGGAGTCTGTGCAGAGGAGGAAGACAGGAGCAGAAGGAGGGGTCCAAGAGAACATGGACAGTGAAAGGGCTTGGAAGGCCAGGTGGTCTGCCTGCAGAGGGAGAATGCTACTACAGTAACCAAGGAAGGGAAGAATTTCAAAACGTAGGGAGTCAGTCTCTGGGTCAGTTCTACAGAGAGGTCATCTAAGATAACAACAGAATGCGTCCTTTGGATTTGGAAACATGAGAGCTAGTGATTGATGTAGGCCAGTTTCAGTGGTGGGGTGAGGTGGGAACTCAGACTACAGCAGGATGAAAAGGGAATGGATGTGAGAACATGAAGCCAGCAAGTGTGGACAGCTCCTCCAGAAGGCCCAGGTGAGGCTCAGTGCTGAGCTGGGGCTGCACTCCTGAAAGAGGCAGACAGGCTTTCATCCCCACGGAGCTCAGGGTTGGTGACCGCCTCCAGACTCTAACGCACAGGCAAAGTCAGCTGCAGAAAATGAGGTGCAGGTGATGGAGGAGAGGACTTGAGGAGGCAAGTAAAAGTTTGGGATGGCCGCTGAGCAGGATGGAAGAGGGTCCTTTGAAAGGCAGGGCACTCGATGTTCCTCGAGTTTCCTGGGAGTCAAAGAAAAGCAGGAACTAGCAGGAGCTACAAGGCTAAAAGCATTCCAGGAGAT
>NW_007726385.1:261881-265652 GCF_000696425.1 Galeopterus variegatus | reverse complement strand
GGGTCCTTTGAAAGGCAGGGCACTCAATGTTCCTCGAGTTTCCTGGGAGTCAAAGAAAAGCAGGAACTAGCAGGAGCTACAAGGCTAAGAGCATTCCAGGAGATGCACAGTTTTTCTTGGTAGTAAGGCCTGAGGACAATCATTTCCCATGTTGCGGATGGGACATGAGCAATGTGGCTGTGCCCAGGGGCTCTGCCAAGCCACGCAAGATGCAGGCTGAGAGTCACAAAGAAACAGCACGTACTCCATTTGTTCTCAAGCCTTTTCTTCCTTTTTCAGAAAGAAAGAAAGGAAGAAAAAAAGAAGGAAAGAATCACAATAATACATTATACTTTCAAAAAAAAGGAAAGAGAGAGAACAGAACTGTGGTTACTAGAGGTGGGAAAAGGGAGGGGAAGGGGGGTTGTCCAGAAACTAGTTAAGGGTCACAAAGATTGATTACATTTTGTAAACATGAGTACACTAATTATCCTGATTTGATCACCACATATTGTACACATGTATTGATATTCAATTCTGTATCCCACAAATATATATAATCAATTATCTTTCCATTAACAATCTGTCAAAAAATATCGATCATTTGAAAATAGAGGAAGTAAAAGGAAGAAAACTATAATTTTACTGCTCAGAGACCACTAGTGATATCTACGTATTTCATAACAGGATTCTCCTGTGTGTGTGCTTGCATAGCGTTGTATTGTAGAGAGTTTTATAAACTGGTATTTTTCATTCAACGTCATAACATAGAATGTTAAATACACTCTTGCACAGCCTTGTAACACTAAGGTCACAGGTTCAGATCCCCGAACCATCTAGACACACACACACACACGCACACACACACATTAATTAAAAAAAAAACACTCTTGGTAAAAATCCATTTTTATGGCTACATGGTCCATAAAATATACACCAAAAAATGTCTGTTCCATTCTTCTACTACTGACATAAATCTATTTCTAAAAGCATTGACAATAAAAACTATCATTTTTTTAGAATTTATGACTTAAGTCATAAATAAGTGCTTTTATATGAGTTATCTCATTTATTTTACAGTAACATTTTACATTATTTGACAATAACACTTCAAGGTAGAGACTTTATTATCCTGAGAAGAAATTAGAGCTCAGAGAGCCACTTAGCCACCAAGAAGTGCTGTCTTCCAGTTGTCATAGCTCACAATGTGGTAAATGTCTTTTTTCACTGTCCTCCAGAGAACATGAAGTTCTGAGCACCTGCCACTCCTATGGTCTCTCCACTGAGGAAAGCATGTACCGTCACTGCCTGGCCTAGACACCAGTGCCCTGTCTATTCCCTGACTGCAGTCCATGCCAGCAAACAGCACTGTCATACTGGGCAGTGACTGGCCCACGCAGATCATTGCTCTTAGGAAGTCCGGATGCAAGACACAGAGGAAAGAGACAGATGGGCCCGCCACAGCCAGAGAGAAGGCAGCAGAAAGAAGCCATGAAGAAAGGAGGAGGAAAGGGGAGGGGAGAGGGAGAGAGAAGGGGACAGAGAAATAGAGACAGAGAGATGGGGTGGGGGTGGGGGTTGAAGCAGCACTGAGAAGTACAGGTAGAAGAGACCCTGAGTCCTAGGAATTGTGGGGTGACATGTTAGGAGCTGAGGGGACAATGACTGGATCTGCTTTGGGGACACTGGAGTCGCTCAATCGTGAAGGGTCACAAGGCACAGCTGTTTAGCTGCTGAGGCCATTTGCTGGGCTGCCTCCCCCTTCCAGATCTCCCTACATTGTCACCTGTCGCCTGAGTAGCCAGCATTTCCTTCACATGCGCGCATGGGCTCTTCTGGGCCTGGGAATACGTCCTTCCTTTCTGCCCAAGGAACCAGTGGGCTCTAGCACACCACTCTTCAAGGCGGTGTGCTCGCCCCACAGGGCATGGAAAGGAAATATGCTAATTAACGTCTAACTGAAAAAGAATAGAAACCAAGCATGCTAATGTGTAAGGTGATGACTGACGACAGAATGTGTATGTAATTTACAAACAGACATATGTCTATGGGGGTGTGTGCTCAGAATTTTTTGCTAGTAGGGCATGTGATCAAAACAGTCCGGAGACCGTTGCTCTGGTAGAAGAAATCTAAGTTTTGGAGTGAACTTGGGCTGAGGTTCCTCCGTTGCTCCTGGGATGTGAAAAAGGGACAGCTGCGTTGGCCCCACGGGGTTGCAAACCCAGCACAGAGCCCACCTGCAGCTGGGCGAGCTGCCACTCTGCTTCCTTACCTTGCCACTAATGGGGTTTCTCTCTGCCCGGATTACGTTGCCCACCATGTCACAGAATTCCACCCCATTTGGAAGCTTGTTTGGCCTAGAGTCGTTAAATTTGGGGTGCTGGTACAGCTCCGCCAGCAGATTTTTATCTGCTGTTTTCTGAAGCAAAAAAGCAGAATATGAAAATGGGGTTTATCATTTTGACAGTTTAAAACTATAGGAACAAACTTATATATGTAACAACCTTATATAAATATAAATATAACAAACATATAAAATGAGGAGGGTTCATGATCTCACTACTCCTTACCAAACACCTATTTGCATTATTTCTGTTTTCCCACAGAGACTTTGAACAAATGTATGCAAATACATATATACAACCACAACATATATATACACACAGGTACTTCAAAAAGTTCATGGGAGGCCGGCCCGTGGCTCACTTGGTAGAGTGCGGTCCTGATAACACCAAGGCCACGGGTTTGGATCCTATATAGGGATGGCCGGTTTGCTCACTGGCTGAGCGTGGTGCTGACAACACCAAGCCAAGGGTTGAGATTCCCTTACCGGTCATCTTTAAAAAAAAAAAAAGGTCATGGAAAATGGAACTAAAACATAATGTAAATCTTTCCATGAACTTTTTGAAGACCTCATGTGTGTGTGTGTGTGTGTGTATATATGAGATTCTTTTAATTATCTTTTAATGTGGGGCCAGATTGCTGCTGCAGAGGCAGCAGAGAGAGCCTGCCCTCAATAAGAGGACTGTGCAGGAAGCTGGGCCCTGACATTGACAAGCTCCCTGTCACCTATCTTCTCCTGAGTCATCTTCCTGGGGCATCTGCAGCAATAGTCCTAACTTGCATTGGGGGATGACTCAGAGCAGCTGTGCAGAACCTGCTGCATGGACAGTTCTTTGAAGCTGTGCAGCCCAGTGGCTCTGAGCTGGACCTGAACTCATTGTTTCTAAGGGGAAACCCCTTCCAAGTTCTAAAAATAAACAGACACATGACCTCTGCACCACTCCCCATTCTGAGCTTGGTGTCAGCTCTGGACTTTTGAGGGTGTCATAAGTAATTCTAGAGTTACTAAAGTACTTTAAGGTCCTTTTTAAAAAAGGGAACTCTGAGATTTTCCTTCATAATCACCATCCAGGCACTAAGTATTCCCATCCCAGAAATAAAATCTATTTCATGCCCAGCAGAAACCAGTTAGAAACAGACCCAGCCATAGATCCCTTACCCTTTTTATAAGGAAAGATTTGGCATTCCTGTCTTCTGAGCCTTTGCAGGAATACTGCGATTTTCTTTCTCTCTTGACTACAGAAGAATGGAGAAAGAAATAAGAAATGAGTAACCACAGGATCTGTTCACTGCTGTGTGGTCATGATAACAGTGACTTGTCATCCAACCTGAGCTGCCAGATGACCCCCACACCGCCTGCCTTGCTAGATCCCAACCGTATTGTTCACTTACTAGCATTCCCTTCCTTATCCGACCAGACCACTCCATCCAGCAGGGAGAAGTAGACAA
>NW_007726385.1:236519-260881 GCF_000696425.1 Galeopterus variegatus | reverse complement strand
GGGGGGAAAGGGGCAGGGGGAGGGAGGTGGGGGATAATTGGGTAGGGGGATACAGGGTGCATAATGCAATTTCTGGTAATGGGTATGCTGCTAGTATGAATCTGGCCTTTACATCATGGGCACGAGGGGTGGCAATTAGCTTTGTATCTCATGAATATTCATAACAAAAAAAGAAAAAGAAAAACAAGACAAAACACTAGTACAGGTGTTATCAGATAGGAGCTGCTTGATAAGGGGTAACTATTATTATTATTAATCATTTTACCCTTGACCTTGAGACTTCTCTTGATCTCTGACTCCTTCCCACCCTCCAACTGGTTACCTCCCAAAAAGGAAAGAAAGAATGTCAGTAAGTCAACAAGTTGTATTGATTGTCAACCAAGAGTCCAGTACTGTGCTTGGATAATAAAGTTAACAAAGAAGTTTGATTCTGTGTTTGTACCCTCAAGGGACTTATAATTTATTTGGAGAGCCAAATCCAGACATGTAGAACAATTTAGTGCTAAAGTTCTGCATTCAGGATTCAAACAAGTGAGATCAGTATGGGCTGCAGCAGTCATGGAGGACTGTCTGGAAGAGGTGGGACATGAATGTTGGGGGTCACTGGTCTCTTCAGCTTGATAAACTGTGAAATGCCACTCCAGGCTTCCCCTGCCTTTCTCTTGCATTGACAGTCCCTGGTCTGCATAAGTTAAACATACTGGATGTGTGTGCAATTGTGGGAGGGAGGGATGGCAGGGGGAGAGTCACATTGGAAAGTCTATGTATCAACTATCAACACTGTTGCTCCAATTAAGAGACTGAGATAAGGCAAGATGATTGAATCTGATGGGTGTGTGTCAATGTAGCAATATTCTTTCTTGCACAGCAATGTCTCTGATTGTTGCCAGGATGTCATTGTAGCAGACAGTGTATGGCCTGGAAGACAATATATGGCCTGTAAAATTTGCACAGAAAGAGAGGAGAAAGGGTAGTAGACTGTTGGAAGTAGAGCATGTTTTAGGGGGAAAACGAAGAGACCAGCATTGGACTGAGTTTGCATTTGAGAAGACATCAGGACCTACAAGTGGGAAGGCAACTCCCAAACTCGGCTGGTGACCAGCATCACTTGGGAATTATTAAAATATATAGATTCCTGGGTCCTCACATTAGAGATGCTTATTCCTTAGGTCTGTATTGGGTCGTGAATCATTTATCTATTTAATGTGGCTCCTGAATACTTCTCTACTTAAATTTAAAAACCAATAAATAATTTACATGGTATAAAATCAAATAGTACAGTAAAAAGTCTCCTTCCTACCCCTTGCCCAATTCCTATCCCCATAGGCAATCAACCCAGTTTCTTGCATAGCCTTCCAGAGATGTTCCATCCCCGTTCAAATGGGAGCATGCCAGACACACTGTCTTGCACCTTGCTCTTTTCACTACTAGAGAGCTCTTTTAGTTTTTATAAAGTTCCCAGGACAGTCTGATGATTAGTTAGGTGCAGGTATCACTGCTCTAGGTAGGTGGAAATATGGGACTGAAATACAGGTGAGAATCTGGAATTTGTGAATGTATCATATATTCCACAAATATTTCCTGAGCCCCTACTAAAGGTCCACCACTCTGCCAGATGTTGAGGATGCAACAGTGAACAGTGAATGCCACCCCTGCCCTCCAAGGGCTCACAGACTGGTGGGGAGAGACAGGATACCAGGAGCATGCCCAGAAACGGGTCTACACTAGTCTTGGGGTTGAGGGTGTAGGCAAGGCCTTTCCTGAGGTAGTGATCTAAAGGTTGAGAGCTGGGGTGAACGTCGAGGCTGTGAAAGTGGGCAAACTAGTTCTCAAGGGAGTGAGACTGGAAAGAAGAGCTAAGCAAGGTTCATGGTCAGAGACAAAAGGGAAATCCACACTTAGGGCATGGGAGGAGGAAGTGACAATAGGGCACAGCTTGAGACCTGGGCAGAGACTCAGGTCTTATCTCAGCTGACACGCAGGAAGTGGGGAGGTGAATCTGGGACTCAGAATGAGATGAGTCATTCGTCTATTAAGCACTTCTTATGCACCAGGTGTTAGGTGCCATCTACCTGGGCAGGACAGATGCCGGAGAAAACAGTCTGGCTAAAGGTGCTGACTTGGGAGAAATGGCTGCACAGTCAAAGCCTAGTGTATAAAGGGCATGGCAAACTGTCCAACAGAGGTGGACAGGCAGCCCAGGGATGGGTTCTGGTGGCAGCAGACAGCTGGCATCTGACAGACCTGACCAGCTGCCTGGGCAAAGGAGCAGGAAGGACAGGCAAGGGGTCCCTTCTTCCAGGTCATGAGAGGACCCAAAGTTGCTCCTGACAGCCCTTATCCTGGTTCTAACTGGCAGTGAAGAACACTCAAGGAGCTGTGCCTATGCTGGGCAGTCTTGAAAAGCCACCGGATCCTGCTCCTGAGAGGGAAACGTCATTCATTTTCCTGGTTTTTAAAATTATGATTAGGCTGGCCAGTTAGCTCAATTAGTAAGAACGTGGTGCTGATAACACCAAGGTCCAGGTTTCAATCCCTATACTAACCAGCTGCAAAACAAAACAAAACAAACATACAAAAAAAAACCCAACCACATACAAAACAAAATAAAATAAAATAATTATTAAAAAAGCACAGAAGTGATATATATATTCCTGTCTTAAAATATCCAAACGTTACAGAAGTATATGGAGTAAAAAAAGTTTAGCCACCTTCCATCTTACTCCCCTTTCCAGAGCTGACCATGTTAACCGGCTTGTGCATATCCATCTAGACTTCTTTCCTGTACATTTATATACATATAATATCCTTGCTGTGAACCAGGCATTCTTCTAAGCCCCGATCTAAGGGCTTGAGCAAGTCTTAACTTATCTGACTCCTACAACAACCTTGTGAGGCAGATACATTATTAATGCTATCACCTTTTACAGGAACTCGATACTCAAAAAGGTTAGATAATTTACCTAATGACCCAATGTGAGAGAACAGTTGAGCAGGAATTTAAACTCTGACAGACCTACCCCAGAGCCTGCGATTCTAGTGCTCTGTTCTCCCCACGAAAAAATGCACACTTGTAAAAATAGAGTGCCTTTTTAAATTAGTTTTTTATTTTCAAAATCTATTTTTAATTGTACATATTTAGAGCGCTTTTTAACTTACATGGAATCACTCCAAATAGTGTGTGTGTATATTTCAGTTTTATTCACAGTTTAATTCTCAGCTCTACTCGGTGGAGTAGGAGAGACTGAAGCTAGTGGTCTCTCTCCTGCATCAGTAAAGAACGGCTTCACCTCTGTGAAGATCGATTTCACTGTATCTATCAAATTAAAATATTCACTCTAGGGCTCTATCCTGCAGAAATACTTGCAAATGAGCCCCAAGATACATGTACAAAAATATTCACATTCACTATGGTAAAAATACCGCTGATATATTTATCAATAGGGCATATTTAAATAAATTATGCCATATCCAACCTATAGAACATTATGCAGCCACTAAAAGAATGGGGCAGGTCAACAGTACTGACTTTGAAAAATCTTCAAGAGATATTTATGCTAAAAATAAATAAACAAATGAATAAGAGAACAACAAAAGCAGGTTATAAAACCATATTTATGGTATGATCTTGTTTATGTTAAAAAAGAATACAATAACCTAAAGTCATGTTATGTATATTTCTAAATGTATTTTTTTTTTTTTTTAAAGATGACCGGTAAGGGGATCTTAACCCTTGACTTGGTGTTGTCAGCACCACGCTCAGCCAGTGAGCGAACCGGCCATCCCTATATGGGATCTGAACCCGGGGCCTTGGTGTTATCAGCACCGCACTCTCCCAAGTGAGCCACGGGCCGGCCCTCTAAATGTATTTTAAAAGTTCTAGAAGGATACATACCATTTGATTAGCAATGGTTACTTCCAGGGATGGAAATGGGGCTGGAAGAAAGGTGACTTCCACTTTTTACTTATATACTCATAGATAGTTTGAATATTTTAGAATAAGCACGAATTACCTTACTATATAAATTTTTAAAAATAAAGCAAGAGCTGGCCTAACCCCAAAAGTCAGTACCGGAAAAGCTGGGTGAGAGGGAGGATTAAAACTGTGGAGGCAAATCATGAGATCAGGATCCTGTGATCAGAAGAACTGGGTAGAAAGCAAGATGCCAGGTGGGAAGGGGTGGGAGGTTTAGGTCTCACCTTTAGTGAATTGACAGGTAGTAAAGGAGCAAAAGAAGCAGAAGGAAGTGAAGAGAGAAGAGAAATAGGAGGAGGAGAGCCAGGAAAGCAGGGTGGACTGAAGATCTGCCCGAGGGGGACTCACAGAGAAGGCCTTGCTCTCAATCTACAGAACTTCACTGCCAACAAATGACTTGGGTTTTCATCCAGTCTGAGTCTCTCTCATTGTGTTTGGAGTCATAGATGTCACAAATGAATGAAGCAGGCCAAATGTAAGACTGTAATGTCAACTAATGCTTTGCCTCCAGGTCAGGAACACTAGGGAGTAGGGGGGACTGTGGCGAACTGGAGAACTCATGTCCTGATAAAGTGAGCCACTGCTCTTCTGCTCCAGCTGATGACTGCCATGTGGAAATGCAAACCCTGAATGAAGACAGCTTGGGCCATCTGGTGCAGACCAAAAAAAAAAAAAACACATGGGAAGCCTGGACTTGGCCCACAGACTGCCAGTGAGAGACCTCTGGTACAGCTGACAAACCTGCAGGTTAGACAGTGGACTTGCCCACAGCACATAAGATGCCCCAGAGAGAAAATCCTCATCACTATAATCCTCCTCCTCAGAGCCACCATGTTTGGGAACAAGGCAGGTGAGGTCACAGAGCTGTACGGGCCTGTCTAGTCTGAGGAGCAGGTCCTTAGCAGTGACTTGCTGGTTGGTTGACACTACTTTGTTGCTCTCATTTTCAAATCTCCATCTATCCATATCTTGGAGACTTTTATGCTTCAGATTTCTTAAATGCAGTTAAAAATAAAAATCAAATACACACTGCTGCCAAAACCCAGGAAAGCCAAAAAGACACAGATGACTCATGCCAGCGTTCTTCTATCTAGTAGGAACCGTGCTACATAACTGCCACTTGCTTCACCTTCACAGCTCCTGCCTCCTGACAAGCTGTGTGTGTGTGTGTGTGTGTGTGTGTGTGTGTGTGTGTGTGTGTGTGTTGGAGACTTATTGGACAGTTTGTTTTACATTTTTTTTATAAAAGTGAATCAAAATTAACTTTCAGACTTCTGGTTTCTTGTCCAGCACATATAGAGCTCAGAAGTCATTACTCAGTCCTAACAAGTAAGAAGCTGAAAAACTGAAAAATCAGTAACTCTTCTTAGATTTGTCAGAGAAGTGAGGTCACAGGGCAAAGCTGATGTCCCCAAACTGGCCGAAACAGAGAATCACAACTTAGAGAAGCAGAAACCTCAATGGGAACCAGTAGGAAAATCTAAATAGTCAATGATGAATTGCTGGAGGCTCAGTGTGGACAACTCTGAGAGTTAAAAACTCCTGGGGTCACAAAAATTAACTCAAAATGGATCATGATCCTAAATGTAAAATGCAAAACTATAAAACTGCTAGAAGATAACACAGGAGAAAAGCTAGATGACCTTGGGTTTGGGTGATGATTTTTTAGAAACAACACGAAAGGCACAACTCATGACAGAAGGAACTGATAAGCTGAATTTCATTAAAATTAAAAATTTCTATCTGCAAAAGACAATGTCAAGAGAATGAAGTGACAAGCCTCAGACTGGGAGAAAGTATTTGCAAAAGCAATTGTCAGTGAAGCATGGTTAGCCAAAATATGCAAAAACTTTTAAAACTCAACAATAAGAAATTAGGGCCCCCCTCCAAAAAAAGCATAAGAAAATAATATCTGGAAGGGAGTGGGAGAATGCAATAAATATTGCAGACGAACAAGTTGATTAAAAATGGGCCAAAGATGGGCCGGCCCGGTGGCGCACTGCTGTAGTCTGTATTTTTTTTACACACACGCCTTTTTACATAATTATAATCTCAGTGTACGCCTGTTTTATTACTCTGACTTCTCTTCCACTCATTATTATAAGCATTTTATATATGGCTAAACAATCTTCATAATAATAATTTAAAATAACATTATACTAATCCAATTAGAGGCTGTACCTTAATACACTTAACTGTTCCTTGGCTATTGAGTATTCAAGTTGTTTATAATTTTTTTTTTTTGGCGGCTGGCTGGTCTGGGGATCCAAACCCTGGACTTTGGTATTACAACACCATGCTCTAACCAATTTAGCTAACCGGCCAGCCCAAGTTGTTTACAATTTCTTGCAATTATAAATAAATGCTGTGAGGGACATGGTCATGCAGAGAACTGCTTCCATATTTTAAAATATTTCTTTAAGAGAGAATTTCAGGTGAGAAATGACTGGGTCAAAGGGTATCTCAACCTTGTTTACCACTGTTGAAATCTGCTCAGTTCTATGGGCTCTCTTGTTACCCACTCAACTTTTGCATTTCTCTCTGTCTTAGCCTCAGGTGGTCTAGGATATATCCTTTCTAAAAGCTCCATAATCCTATCATTCCTCACTCTGTTCACGTAAAGCAGGTTCATTCGTATTTCCATTACCCTCAAGTGTTCTTACAAATCGGAGGGTCCTTGAAAAATGAAGACACCAAGAAGGGACGTGACAAATCATAGAAAGTGAAATGGATTAGTTAGGTTGAGATGAGTGTGAGATTAAGAAGGAAGAGGGGACATTGGAAAGAAGCCCAGCAAAGTGAGACCCTCCAGCAGATTCTGAGGGGTTCACACTTTGCCTCATCCCTAGAAGGGTTTCTGAGAGGTATGCAGGGGGAGGGGGAGCAGAGTGATACATGCAGTTTGACTTGAAGGTAAATGTGCTCTATAAGAGATGGAAGACCTGGAGTTATGTATAACCTGAGAGGGTTATTTGCCGGACAAGCTCTATGGTCCTCCAGAGGGGGGGTTCTGTGACCCTGGGATACAATTCAGGGTCAGAAGTAAGAAGAGGATCAACAAAGACAGGGCTGGGGAAGTAAGATGCAGGTAGAGCCGGGATGATGCCAGAAGGGCCCAGGTAGAAGGGCTGGCAGGTGAGAAGAGGCGAGGTCAACTGGAAAAAAACAAAAAAAAGTTTGGGCTGGCCCGTGGCTCACTCGGGAGAGTGTGGTGCTGATAACACCAAGGCCACGGGTTCAGATCCCTATATAGGGATGGCCGGTTAGCTCACTTGGGAGAGCGTGGTGCTGACAATACCAAGTCAAGGGTTGAGATCCCCTTACCGGTCATCTATTTAAAAAAAAAAAAAAAGTTGGGTCTTAAGCTCACTTGTCTGAGGGCAGAGAGCTAGACCATGACCTCTTAGTCGCTGTCTATAATATCTATTACTAGAATTCTTTGGAAGATAGAAGGAAAAGAAGGAGACAATGAAAGAAATAAGCTTTTTCTCTGTTCTTCCCCATTCTTTCAACAAATACTTTCAGCACTTCTTCCTTGTGGGCTCTTTCTGATTATATTAGTACAAAGATTCAAGTCAAACAATCCTTTGCAGCCTCAAATTCTTTTAAAGGATAGATAGGGCTTAAGTAAATGAAAAAAATCAACAAATATAAGGAACAAGCAAATACGTAATGTGGAGTATGGATTTGAGCACTGATTACACCTCTATGGCGTGATTCGAGTTAGGTGTATCTGGTCTGATTGTAGGCGACACCACCAGAAGGATACAGGGTGGATTGTCCTGTAACTCCTTCCTCACAGCATTCTCCATTGCAGTCCGAGTAACAGGTGAGACAGTCAGGTCTCCATCCACTTGTATCATTGGTAAGGCAGTGAGGTTGATGACGTCCATCTTCCTGAAATAATCCATTGTCTAACTTGCAAACTGACAAACAAAAAGTTTCCACTCTTAAAAGCCTCTCATTTCCCACTCCAGTCTTGTTCTTTGTTCTATCAGCCTCCTAGAAATCAAAAATAGCATAGAATCATATTAGAAAAAACAACAGGAAAAGACCAATCACACTCCCCACTAAACAGAGCTGATGGTGAGGTACATGTTCTCTGCTTTCATGGGGAATAAAGATGTTTGTCTGAGAAGCCCATTTTTTTCTTTACATTGCAGTAAGTGCAGCAGAGAAGCTATTCTTAACTGGGGATTTCACGGCATATATGCTCGCCCTTTCAACCTGCTGATGCCCACCTCTCCTCCCAACCCATAATGAAATTTATTCTAGTTTTAAAAATAAGAAGACTAGAGTGCTGAAAAGACCAAGGCTCCAGACTATCCAGTAAATCCGTTTTCAAACTAGATAGGAAGTCAAATCTCTTGGCCTCTCTGAGCTTCAACTGTAAAAGTAAGAGATTTGGATCAGATGGCCTTAAGACACTTTTCAGCTCTCAGATGTTGTGACTCTTGGACACTGGGTCCATCTCCTCAGAATGAGCCTCCTGATCTATCTTCTTCTTCCCATCATGCACTCTATACACCTGAGCCACTAAACGTCTTCCTAGTCTTTGACCATACTATGCTCTTTGTGCCTCTATGCCTTTGCACACGCTGTTCCCTCTATTTGACTAGGCAATATATCTTTTGGAAAACATTCTCAAATTATTCCAGGCCATTAGTACCATGCCTTCTTTGTGAGGCCCAGGGTTCTGCTTTCATCCCTCTATTACAGAACTTGTAATATTGAACTGAAATGATTTGCTTCTACATCTTTCTCCATTAGGCAAATTACTCTTTAGGGATTAGGTTCATTCAATTTCTAATTCCTTTTAGACTCACTTACCACACTTTTTTCTAGTCCAAAAGAGGTTATCCATCTTGGGCTGTCCCAAGTCAGCTGGATTGTAGGAAAGGCTGGCCCAGGCCCAGGTCAATACTATTTTCTCCCCACTGCTCCTAGCTTTTAGCCATACAGGCAAGGAGAAGAGGGTTAAGAGGAGACAGGTGCATTTTAGGGATTCTCACTTTCCTCCCACCCAATATCCAGAATGACTGAAAAACTACGTATTCTCTGAGAAGCCAGGCATAGGGTTGTTACACTTCCCCCTGTGTAATGGAGACGAAAAAAGAATTACATGATTACTCAAAGCATTATGTATGCATTGAGAGGCCCGGAAGGACTGCACTTCAGTAATTTCCCCAATAGGAGGAGAAAGCTGAATGTGACAGCTCCGATTCAAAGTTAGCTTCTCCCTTTTATTGTAAAGACAAGGAAGTTCCACAAGAAAATTCAGTTGATTTAATCATTACAAAGAACACAAGGATATGGGCAGAGTTATGGCTAAGTATAGTTTTAACACATGGAAACTAGTAACATCAGTGAAATAAACAAAGTGACATTCCATAATGCAATTTGTAAAAGGTTAAGTCGATCCACCAACAAAATCTTATTCTTAGCAAACACTGTCTTTTCCTACAGCAATTTCCTTGGTATTCTTACACAACAATCAAGCAACTTTCTTAACACACCAATCAGTAGGTTAACCTGCACCAAGGACATCTGTCCTTGAGCCACCAATTTTGCTGTTACAATTCTTTATCCACAACAGAGACTTTAGCCTGGGGAAAGTTTCCTGTCTTTTGCAAGCTTAACATTTCTATATGTAATTCTAAAAAGTTAGGTTATGCATGAAACTACAGGGCTTTGGAAGCTAGGTCCTGTGAAATACATTTGTTTTATAAATGTTAGTATCCTCCAAATAGGGTGACTCTGGCAAGAAGCCTCTTGCTTTAGCTTGGTGTTATTAGTCATGCCAAATGAGTAAAGGGAAAATTCAGTTCTCCTAATGGGAAACCTAAATATCATGCCTCTTAAGAGAAATGTTTAAAATACATACTCTGTTCCCCTCTCTCTCTCTCTCTCTCTCTCTCTCTCTCTCTCTCTCTCTCTCTCTCTCTCCTCTCTTTTGTTTCTAGAAGCTGACTGGTACAGAGATCTGAACCCTTGACCCTAGTGTGACCCAGCATCATACTCTCCCAAGTAAGCTAACTGGCCAACCCCTTACACTCTGTTCCCTTCTGAATTTTTCATCATACAAGTTTAGGACAAACACTCTGAAACATGAGAAGTTTTTTACTGTCATTACTTGGGGAGGAGACGAGAAGAAGGGGGAGAAAACTAGCTTCACTGAATATCTAACCTCTGGCAAGCACTGTGCTTTGTGTTGGGGGCAAGGAGTGGAAGAATATTTCTTATTTCTCCTGTCTTCATGGAGCACATATTCTGGCAGTCAAGATTTGAGTGTCCCCTGTTTAAAGCCAACATGTTTTAGCACGTAAAGACAATTCCGACTTTGGAGTCAGACAGACTTCTGTTCAGCTTAATCTTTAGTCATTCAATGACCATGTACTGAGTACATACCATAAACCAGCAGTGTGCTCCTACTGGGGGCAGGATGGCGAGCTAAACCAGTCTTGATCCCTGCCCTAATGGAGTTACATCTACTGAGGGAGACATGCAATAATCAAATAATTACATAAATAATTATGAATTATAATTCATGAAAAATTGTGAATTATAATTATGAATTATAACTAAAACCACTGCTTCAAAGGGAGGTACACAGCATTGTGAGATGACATAATAGTGTATTTTGACCTAGTCAAGGGGGTCAAGGTGCTGAAGGAAGAAAAGGAGTTAATTAGATAAAGGGGAGGATAAATAGCATCCAAGCAGAAGGGAGCAAGGCTGGAAAGGTAGGAAGAAGCTAGATCTCTGCTGTCCCTCACAGTAGCCACTTCGCTCATGTGACAACTGAGCCCTTGGAATTTGGTTAGTGTGGCTAAATAAGTGAAATTTTAATTTTAATTAATTAAATTAAAAAAAACAAAGTAGTGTAAATTTTAAAATATTGGGTATATGTTGAAAGATAATATTTTGGACATACAGACTTTAAGAAATCATTATTCGAATTAATTTCACCTTATTTTGTTTGTTTTGTTTTTACTTTTAAAAATGTGGCTACCAGAAAATTCTAAATTACATGTGTGGCCCGTTTCATGTTTCTATTGGACCGTTCTGGGCTGGCCACGCAGATTTTGGGTCTAGGACATGGAACTCTTCCCCTTTTAATGCAGCGTGGTGTAACTGGAAGAGAATTGCTTGGAGCCAGAGACCCTTGAGTCTTGTCCCTCATTGGATGGATGACCTAGTACATTCTCTAGGCAAGTAAACATCTCTTGAATGGCCTGAGTTTTTTCATTTATTAAATGGAACCAGTAATACACGCTGTTAGGACTTTAGGAGATCTGGAGTTGGTTTTCCAGTAGTTCTCCGCCCCGTGCTCACTGTGTAACCTTAAAGTAGTCCCTGGGCCTCAGTTTCCCTTGCATGTAGAAGCCGACCAAGAGTCAGAGCGTGGGGAAGGGGCAGGCCTGCTCCGAGCCCGCACGCTGCCGGAGGCGGGTTCATCGTCCGTCTGTCCGTCTGCCTTACCCGAAAGCATCGGAGGAACTTGACGAACTCCGGCCCAGTTCCGCCACGGGTCTTTCAGGGGACCCCACAAAGTTCTGGATGGGCGCCCGACACCCGTTGCCCCCACATCCAGCAGGAAGGGCGCCCTTTGCTGTGTGGTGGGCGAGGAGGAAGAGGCGAGGAGCTGTCGGGGAGAGGCCCATGTTGCTACTATGAGTCCTGGCGTTCTCCAGGCAACCGAGGTGTCAGCGAGACGCCGTTACCAAGGTGACCGCGGCAGGGGGTCTGGGGGACCAGACCAATGTGTTTGTGGGAAGGGTGAGTGTAGTTCCTCGTCCTAGCCTATTATGGGGACATGTAAATGACTCCCAAAGACGGTCTACCTGTATAACCTATTTAATACACCGAGGGGAGCCCGCAAGAGCGTCTGGCGCCGCGCCGGGCACCCCCTCTTTCCCCGGTGGTAGAGCCCAGGGCGGGGCTGCGCGTGCGCGCGGCGGGAGGGAGGCGGGAGGCGGCCGCTGGCGCTCGCGGCGGTTGATTGGGTCCCTGTCGGGGTTCTTGCAGGCGACCTCGGGCTGCGCTTGGACCCGGCTTCTGGGAAGCGTCAGGTACGTCTCCGAGCCCGGCATCGCCGGGCATCTCCAGGAGAGCGGCGGCAGGAGGGCGCGGAGGCCGCGTTCCCCCAAGGCGCGTCGTGGCCCGTCTCTGTTTCCTCGAGTGTATATTGGGACGGTAAGTCCTCCCGTGAGTCAGCCGTGAAGGTGATTAAATGAGATCGTGCGTGCGAACGTTCACAACCGTTACTTGAGTCCCACACCCCTGATGGCCCCCATGTACCTGCGAGACATGTACTTGGCTGGCTTACTGGGGGACACGTATCCCTTTGAGAATGCGATGAAAGCCGAAGATTCCTCCCTTACTGCCTTGATAGAATTAAGATAAAATAATGTATTTTATGGCCTGTTGCAAACCGTAGAGCTTTGCACAACGATTAGTGATTAGTATCATTATCTGTAGATACCATTTACTTAATCTGCTTTTCAGGGTCGTTATGAGGATCAAATGCCACAGCTTCTTATAAATACTTAAGCACTATAACAACCTCTGAGCCGGGGACTATTATTATGTCTGATTACAAATAAAGAAGGGAGCCCCAGGGAAGGTAAATGCTGGTATCTCCCTGGGGATAAGCAGCACACTGATGGTTGGAAACCAGGTGTTCTCCCTTAACTTCCTTTGTGCTGCGCCCTCTCTCCCAGGAAGTTTCTCTAGAAAGAAGGCTGTCTTGGAACAAGCGGGCAGCTTGTGCCTCCAGGTCCACACTAATGCCCCAGAACCCCGGGATCTCAGCCGATGTTGTTTGTGGATTGTTAGCTCTGACTTAAAGGCAGCTAGTTCAGACCCTTCCTTTTCCTCATCTGTGTTATGTGGATGACAGTTCTCGGCTTAAGAGTTATGAGAATTAGTGAGGTTATGAGTGAGGTGCCCCAGTTAAAACTCTGAGAAATAAATCAATTTGGCCAAGGTTTAGCAAGCAACTGAGGTGCAGAGCCAGGCCTGGAACCTGGCCTGTTGTGTCCAGGTGATGTGTTCAGAGTGCTCTTAGCACAACTGGGGACTTTGGCAAGAACAACTAAGCTTATTTTTCTTTCTCCAGGTGCATGGAGGGGTGGGAGCTTCTTCTTAACTGTTTTTTGTTTGTTTGTTTTATTCATAAGTAATACAAGAATATATTATTATTGTAATAATTCATTAAACCCAGAAGTATATTCTTTAACATAACTTCATGTTATATTGTACCATATGAAATCTATGTGACCATTTTTTAAACCTATATAAATACCAATTTTGTTCCATTCAGTGATCCTGCTCCCCTTCCCACGTTTAACCACTATGAGCAGTTTGGTTTATCCTTCCAGATCTTTCTCTGTTTTTTTATATACACACATGTATTCTTGCTTTTATTTTCTTTTTTGACTTCTCCTGTGGGATTATATTATATACATTGTGCTGCAACTTGCTTTCATAGTCTAAAAGTTTTGGACGTCTTTTCAGGTCAGTCCATATAGAGCTATCTCACCGTCTTTAATTGGTGTTTGCTATTCCATTGTGAGATCCGCTCTTACCCTGAAGATTCTTGGAACTTCTGACTTACTGGGCCTGAGTTCTTCCCTGTTCATGGGGTCTTCCGACTTGTAGTCACAGTTGAAGGACTTGAGACCGTTCCTCTACTGCCAAAAAACTGCAGCGCTGTCATAGTCGGGAGAGGATTAGACCCTACTCTGCTCTGCGTTGGTTGGCTGACCTGCTGCTCAACTACTCTAGGCCTCCGTTTCATCACCTATAAAATGGCAAAAATGGTAGGATTTCTGTGAAGAGCTAATGAAGGATTTCATCTAAAACTCTTGATTTGGTAAACACGAAATACATGTTAACCATATTATATTTATATCCTACTAAATATTAGTATGCTATCATAATTTACATTAAAAACTGTAAAAAAAAAGAGAAATGTATCTTTTACCTAAAGATACATTTTTAGGTAAGAAGAAGATTTTATGCTCACAATATCTTGTGCCACAAAATATTTGGAGGTTTCTGGGAACATATAAAATATAATAAAATGGAAGCAAATTTGCGTCAGGAAAAATATTGATAAAATAGAAAATAAGATCTGGGGGGATGAGTCTGCTGAGCTGCAGGCCGGTGTTCCTGCGCAGTGGGGAAAGGTGGTTGACAAACTTGGTTCCAGTATTCCAGGAGATGACAACAAATTTGCCACAAGAAACTTACGACTGCAGAATATTAATTCTGTAGAATATTAAAACCATACTGACTGTATTTTTGTTATTTATTTTAAATGTTTCGTCTAAGCATTTCGAAAATAATTTTCAAGTTATTAATACAAGGATAATTTGATGTACACCTTTAGCTAACTGACCATGACTGTGTACCTTGGGAAAATTGGTTATCTTCTCTGATCCCTAGTTTCTCATCTCTAATATGGATAGGAAAATACCTACCTCTCAGGGTTGCTGCAAAGAATGAAAGAAATATATGAAGTGCGCACACACACACACACACACACACACACACACACACACACACACACACACACACATATATAACAAAGGACTCATATCACACATACATATATAACAAAGGACTCATATATAGAACCCTTACATATCACTAAGAAAATGACAGATAACCCAATGGAAAAATGGCAAAAGCTTTGAACAAGCATGTCACAAAATAGAGTATCCATATGTCCAGTGAATATATGACAAGGTGCTCACTTTAGTTATTGGGGAAAAGCAAATTAAACAAGCAGTGCAATACCACTGTGCACCTACCAGAATGAATAAAATGAAAAAGACAGGTAATGCCAAATGTTGACAAGGATCTCTTGCATACTTCAGGTAGCAGTATAAATTGGTACAATCACCTTGGAAAACTACTTGGCAGTATCTATTAAAGCTAAATATATGAATACTCTGTGACTCAACAATTCTACTCCTAAGTATAGAACCAGAAAATGTATATATGTGTACAGAAATACATGTCCAAGCATATTCTTAGCAGCAGTATTTTTGATAGTCAGAGACTGGAAACAGTCCAAACGTTTATTATCTATAGAATGGATAAATAAATTTTGATATGTCCGTGCAGTAGAATATTATACAGCAATGCAAATGAACAGACTATAACTACACACGATAACGTGGATGAATCTCACAGATATGATGTTGAGTGTAAGAAACCAGATGCAAAGGAGGACAGTGTATGAGTCCATAGATATAAAGTTGGTAGTTGAGGCTTGTAGGGTGCTGAAATGTTCTGCATGCTGATCTGGAGGGTGATTATATGTATGTATGTGTGTAGTGAAAACTCATGAAGACTTACACTTATTGTAGGCTTTTCTGTATTTATGTTACACTCAAAGAAAAAGTTTGGTTCTCTTCCTTCCTTCCTTCCCGAAAAACCTGGATGATGTCAGTAAATCCAGTAACTGGGCCTATGTGAATTGTAGTAGGTCCTTGGGACACCTCACCTCCCATACAGGGCAGGTGACTTTCTGAAATATGGACCTGATGAGGGGCACTATTATCAGTCTGGAAGTTAAACATAAGTATAGCTTCATTTCTTTACAATGGAGTATATGCAGAGGCTATTGCTCCAGGTGTGATTCTCACCAGTGTACAGGAATAAGTAGGCACTGCATTCCTCGCTGTAGCTGGTGATGCCAACTTGTGACAAACTTGCCTGTGATGAACATAAACTGTAGAACCACACAAACCTGGGTTCAAATATTAGCTCCCACTCAAGACCTTAGTCTTTCTAAACCTCTTCCGTAAAATGGGGAGAACAGGAGGAGCTAGTCAAAGAGTGGTTGTGAGAGTTAAATGAGATATTGCATGTAGAGGTCTCAACATAGTGCCTGGCACATTGTGAGCATTCAACACATGGGAGCTATCACCAGGATCGTTAAAAGCCACATGATAAAATATATGATATGAGGACAATGGCATAAGGTCACTGACCCAACTGTTTGTACCTCTGACTTTTTCTGACCCTAGGAGAAGGGAGCATTGGCCTTTTCTTCATCAGGCCAAAGATGCCTCTCTTTGGGAATACGTTCAGTCCAAAGAAGACGCCTCCTCGGAAGTCTGCTTCTCTCTCCAACTTGCATTCTGTGAGTGTCAGTACTGGAGTCAGCCCGGTGTGCAGTGTGACTGGAGTACTAAGCGTGTTCTCTGAGTGGGAAGTGTAGTCCTCCAGAGGCATTGTCTTAGGGAGGCATCCTTTTAATTCACATCGCTATGGCTGAAAACATTTTTGAACTCCTATTTGGGAATTATTGTCAGAGCTTTTTCAAGAACCTAATATGACAATCTCATTATGATTTTTGGCCTCAAAAAATATTATCCAATTTGACTTCCACTTTATTCCCAAGACTTGGCTAGGAATTTATTTTAGTCATGTTTAGGAATCAAATTCAGTCTCAAAGGATGATGGTTTGCTACCATTAATAGAATTGAAAAGGATATGTCACAGCTCCTAAAACAGTTTCAAAAGAGATGTTCTAAGAAGGTTTGGAGCAATGGCAATAGCATTGAAATAAATGATAACTTTCCAAAGCAACTTTCTACCCACTTGAAAGTGTAAGCTCTATGAGTTTAAAAAATTATATAATGTAAAGTCAGGCCACCTGGAAATCAGTTTCTATTACCAGCTATGAGATGCCTTCCCTCCAACACTGACACCCAAATACACACAGACCCCATATGTGCAATCACCCTAATCTTTTCTGCTGAAGTCTTCCAAGCATCTGTGACCAGGAACTGTGTTCTTCATCTCCACCATAATCCTATCTGCCATTGTTGGCACTCACAGACCACGAAGTGATGTATGCTGGTTTCCCTGACCTTTTCCCATAGAGCTGGTTGTGCAGATTGGCCAGTCTTTCACAGAAAGTGAGTGGGATAGAGCAGCAAAGCTGTTAGGATTGAGCATTAACCCCAGCTTTCAGGTCTTTGAATCTGTTGTCTCCTGTTCCTAGTTAAAATCCTGGTGGAGGTGTCACTGTGGCCAGGGCTGGGCATTCTGTGAAGCAGGCCAGGCAGAGGCCCAGGAGCTCAGTTTCTGGTGCCCACAGGCCTTGAGGCTCTCTTTTCTTCATGCCATGTGTCAAAGATGTACATGCACCTGGCAGTTTCTCTGGGCCATCCCCTGTCGTAACCATACAGAGTGCAAGAGCGGCTGTATGCTTACGTAGCACCTCTATCTGACCATGATTTGAGGTCAGTCCATGTTACAGTATTTTACACATGCTGACAGGCAGTTGTAAGCTGTTTGTAAGTTTTATACGTTAGGTGTTTTCCAGAAAAGCTATGTATGCTGAAATTTGTAAATGGGATTATTTTATATCTACTGGACACTTAATAGTTTAAGGAATCCTACTGTAAATTTTTTAAAAAGTGAAAAATCCTTTTTAAAACTTGGAGGGAAGAAACCTCCACAGTGCTTTGCAGGGTAACCGATAGATTTTATTCATTCCTGGTTATTATAGAATAATGTCCCAGATTTTGAGAGCGGCACATAAGGCCCTTTATGGCCTCACCCAGCTCTCCTTCTAGCCCTTGCCCTCTACATGCCTTATGCTGCAGGCACCCACACTTCACATGAGCCTCCTTTGTACATGTCACTCCCTCTGCCTAGAATGTTCTTCCCTAGCCATCAATTCAAGAGCTGTTAATTCACAACTTTCTATGTGTCAGGCATTCTTCTAGGCACTGGGTATAGAGAAGTGGGTTAAGGAGAGGAGAGGAGAAAAAACCAAATCTGTGCATTCTTGGAGCAAATATTTTAATGGGGAAGGGTATGGAAAATAAGTAAATTATATCAGATGATGATAAGTGCTATGGAGCAAACCAAAGCACAGGCCTGGGGTAGGAAGTGGCTGGGCAGTGGGAAAGGAGTTGTCATTTTAAATAGGATGCCCAAGGAAGTCCTAACTGGGAAAAGGACATTTGAGGACATACCTGAAGGACTCCCCCATTGAGATGCGCAGGTCTACCTGGCAGGGGTGAAAGTTCCTCGAGAGGGCCAGCCCGGTGGCGCACTGCTACAGTGTGCTGCTTGGGAAGCGCTGCAGCGCTCCCGACGAGGGTTCGGATCCCACATACAGACCGGCCGCTCATCGTATAACTTCGTATAATGTATGCTATACGAAGTTATTACGAGCTTTGCACAACGATTAGTGATTAGTATCATTATCTGTAGATACCATTTACTTAATCTGCTTTTCAGGGTCGTTATGAGGATCAAATGCCACAGCTTCTTATAAATACTTAAGCACTATAACAACCTCTGAGCCGGGGACTATTATTATGTCTGATTACAAATAAAGAAGGGAGCCCCAGGGAAGGTAAATGCTGGTATCTCCCTGGGGATAAGCAGAAAGGAAAAAAAAAAAAAAAAAAGAAAGTTCCTCGAGGACAGAGCTGGTTGTGTTCATCTCTGGATACCTGGTTCCTAGTCCTGACTCAGGTGGGTGAGCAGTTGTATAAATGAATATATAACTTGTACTGTCACACATTAAAAAACTACTACTACTACTAATTGAGTGTTAGAATTTTATGCCTTTTAGGGCCGGCCTGTGGCTCCCTCGGGAGCGGTGTGATAACACCAAGGCCACAGGTTCAGATCCCATATAGGGATGGCCGGTTTGCTCACTGGTTGAGCGTGGTGCTGACAACCCCAAGTCAAGGGTTAAGATCCCCTTTCCCATCATGTTTTAAAAAAAAAAAAAAAAAAAGAATTTTATGCCTTTTCCATGAAACATGTAGTTCCATATTAAGCAAATGATAACTTAGGGGCTTATCACATTTAAAAAGGATTTTTCACCTTATTAAAAATTTACAGTATGATTCTTTAAACTGTTAAGTGTCCAGTACATGTAAAATAACTCAGTTTACAAATTTCGGCACATATGTCTTCTCCAGACGACATCAAACATAAAGCAGTGCTTTCTCTCTTATAGTTTAAACATTTTTTATGTTGTGCGTTATTTTTGATTTTCTGAACTTTAAAAAAATTATGAAAAGTGCCAAGGAGGGATTAGAGAAAAGATATCAGTCGTTGGGGTCGCAGAGTCAGCAGAAGAGGAGTAGGGATAGGGTCATACTCTGCAGCCTTCTGAAGCCCTCACGCAGTATCTCACCCACAGTTGGATCGTTCGACCCGGGAGGTGGAGCTGGGCCTTGACTATGGAACCCCCACTATGAATCTGGCGGGGCAAAGCCTGAAGTTTGAAAATGGCCAGTGGATAGCAGGTAGGCTGCATTTCCTGCCATTGGGTCAAACAGGATTATAGAAGGAAACCCCCCTTTCCATGACTGGTTCTGTCCTTCCTCCAGAGACAGGGATCAGTGGAGGTGTGGACCGGAGGGAGGCTCAGCGCCTGCGCAGGCGGAACCAGCAGTTGGAGGAAGAGAACAATCTGTTGCGGCTGAAAGTGGACATCCTGCTAGACATGGTGAGGCAGGTGATGGGGAAAGTGTGCTCCTTCTGGGGAGGCTCCACCTCCAGTCATTTAATGCAGCTGGTATCTGCTCAGTGCCAGTTTGCCCAGACACATTGCTTTGTATCCAAAAACAAGAAAACAAATGAGACAGAGTCCCTGCCCTCCAGGGCTAGAGGAGGAGATGGACGATAAATGTTAATTACAGTGCTTGTGTTAAGGGCAACAGAGTTTGTACTGGGTCTGGCGTCAGCCTGTGAGAGGTAGAAGTGAATTCTATCAAGTCAGGAGAGCTTCACAAAGGAAGGGATGTTTGAGCTGAATGTTGAAGGATAATGGCAGGAATGCAGTTTGAAATGAAGGCATGTCAGGAAGAGGGAACAGTCTGCTCATGGCTTAGAGGTGTCCACACCAAGGAGGCATTAATCAGTACTCAGCACAGGCCTGCCGGGAGGCGCACACTGCATTAGCATTAGTTTCTTGTGGCTGTTGGGTCTAGAGGTGCATGTGAAGGTTGATTGAGAGGCAGGAGACATACACTGTAGTGGTTACAAGCATGCCTTCTGGAGTGAAATGGCCTGGGTTATTTGCCCAGTTCCACCACTGGCCAACTGCTCTGTGACTTAGTTTCTTCAGCAATAAAATGGGCATAATAGTAGCATCTATCTCATAGTGAGTTGATACACTAGTAAGTACAAGTAAAGCACTTGGAATAGTACATTGCTTAGGAGGTGTAGCTCTTATTTCACAGTAAGCTGACCTCTGCTTTAGAGAGTTGATGTCTCGAGTGTCTGCCATCTTCTCTAAAGTCTATTAAATGATCCTGATGAGGAAAGTGGCATTTTTCCTCAAGCATTTCCCCCCTAATTGCCATGGTGTGAACCACAACTCAGAAGCTCCTCTAATCTCTTAGCATTAGAATCACCAATGTTTGTTTTTTTCATCCTCTGAGGCCTGCTGTTCTTCATGCAGGGAGTGCCATGCAATTGTAGGTGATCAAAAATGTTGACAGAGTGGACTGTGAATGTTTTTCAAGTACTTGTGGTGCTGGGTCTCCGGTGGTTACATTCTGCCTACTTACAAGGGGTTTCCTGTCGTGGAGGCCAGCGGTGCTAGAGAAATGCCAGGAGGCCTTTCCCCAGTGCACAGATCTGGTCTTGCAAACCTGAAACATAGCCCAGAAATGTCTTTCTTTGTAACAGTCTGCTGCTTTGCTTTCAGCTTTCAGAGACCACTGCTGAATCCCACTTAATGGAGAAGGAATTGGATGAATTGAAGAGTGTCAGCCGGAGAAGAAAATGAAGACCACAAAAGACATTTATTAGGAGAGTAGGGAGAAACCCACTGGTCAGGGGAGGAGGATGTGGCTAAGCAGTTCTTTTTTTTTTTTTTTTAGCCGAACTAGTGGATTAGGTCCTGGCAGGGAGTATCATATAATGGGGCCAACAGGCACTGGCACTCTGGGGCCGGCAGTAGAAGGTGATGTGTAATGAAGGAAACCAAGATTTCAGGCCAGGGCAGTAACTAGGAAGTTACTCCAGATGCACCGCCAAGGGATGCTAGTCCGTAAGCCAGACGTCAGGGAGGTCTGGAGGCATGTAAGCCTTTGGGTGTTGTCCATACAAGTAAGCATACAAGTGCACATGGCCCCAAATCATCCTATTAGACACTGTTGGGAGAAGCAGCTGGAGTTTATCTTCTCATTCCCTTACATTGGTGTTGGGGACATGGCACCAGTTCTACAGAGCCCTGTTGTAGGGGCTCTTGAATGAGTTGCTTTTGGTTCTCTGCCCCTCAGGCCACTCTCTCTCTGCCTTGAAAGAAGACTCATTCGGCAAATCGACAGCCTCTTCTGGCTTAGCTTCTCAGCAGCAAGCACCAGCCTTCTGTGGCAACACTATATTTTTTTGCTATGTTCCTGTTTACACTGCCTTTTTATTAAATACTGTTAAATAGTATCTCTGTCGCCAAAGTGACTGAAAAAAGAAGCATGATTTCCTCAAGAAGTAGATAGAGTCTGGAGTTTAAGCTTCTGTTGCTCCATCCAAAGACAGAATTTTAAGGTATGGGGAAATATCACCCTTGCAGGAGAGCATTCCAGTTTTCCTGTGCATTGGCAAAGGCCGTCACAGAACAGAAACAATCTCTCCCTGCTCAGATTCCCTTGTCCTCCTGCTTTGGGGAGTTGGGACTGGCCCAGACCTGGGAGGGATCCAGTAGTTGCGATGGGAATTTGCGCCTGAGTCAGTGTGGGCTGGACTTCTTTGGCTGGAGGAGAGGATCCAGCTCCCAAAGTCAAGTGGGAGGGCACTGAGAATGGGGGCATGGATCCCAGGGGTTTAGACTGGGGATGGCTATTATGGTTAGCAGTTTCTGAATGCCTGTTACATGCCTGGCACAGGCTCAGTACTTTGTACCCACTGTGTCTCATTTCCCCCTCAGCTCAGCCCTGTGAAGCAGGGACTGTCAGCATGCCATTTGCAGATAGGAAACATTCTGGAAGGTTCAGAAACAGGTCTAGGATCACATAACAGGAGTGTTGGAGCCTGTCTGGTTCCTGGTAAAAGAGAGGAGCTGGGGGGCTACCTCAAATGGAGGCTGCTGTTTATAGTCCATCCTTGCCAGCAGAGCACTCTATGGGGGGCTGGATAGAAGGAGAGCACAATTTGTAGCTCCAGCCCATGACCTAACTTTCTGATATAGGAGAGAATGCTTAATACAGAAGAAATTAGAGTAGGACCCAAATATATGCAGGGTGTAAATCTTCAGGTGCAGACGCTAGGAGTAACTGGGTTTGCTTATGCCAAGGCCAGTGTCACTGGCAATCATTTATTGAGCACCCTCAATGCCGGAGGCCTGTTTCTAATTCTCATGACAGTTCTTCATGTTTGTTTTCATCATCCCCATTTTTTAGTTGAAGAAACCAGCCCAGCAAGGTGACACAGCTGGGAGGAATGGGGCCGGGACTGAAAGCTTGAGAATCACGTAGGGTTTATATGGTATCCCAGTGATGTGGACTCCCCCCGCCCGCCCCTCTAGCACCTTAGTGGACTGGAGCCAGGGACCCTAAACACCCTGTGGTATGTGAGGCAATTCTGCAGTGAAGAAAAAGGACTTTTGAGTGAGCAGAGAAGCAAGCCCTTGGCAAGTGTGAGAGCAGAGGAATGCTATGATCCAAGTGGTTTTTAAAAATCACTCTGGCTGCTCTGTGGTGAGAACAGACTGAAGGGGGCAGGAGTGGGACCAGGCAGGTCACGGCAGGGGAGAAGAGGTCAGATTCTAGATGTGAGTTGAAGGTGCAGCCTACCAGTGTTTGCTGATAGATTTGGGGTGTGAGATAAGTCAAGGATAATCCTATTAATGAAAGTATCTAGGAGAAAAGGGGGAAAAATAACCCATATCCCACCACCCCAACCCCATTTCCTTCAGGGAGATGTTTTGTTTTTTTCCTTTGAGATATCCTATTCTTTCAAGATCTTACCATTTTTAATCAGATACATCCTTCAGGTTCTGGCTAAAATACCTCCTCAAGGCCTTTGTTAACCAAATCTCCCAGTTATGGGGTACCCATGTAAACAGTGCTGTCTTCTTGACATTATCTCTTGTAGTCACTGCAACAATTTTGTGAATTTTTGTGCTGGGCATTGGATTAGGGAAGGACTGTTGCTGAAGAGCTGAAATAGAAAGCTCTGTGGGCATGAGAGAGTGAATGCAGGATTAGAGTCAATACTCAGAGGAAATCTTACAGTTTGAGTCCTAGCAAGGGAATCCATATGCACAATTGGACAGGTACAGGCTAATGTGCATTCTTTGTTTCCTTGTTTTTGGTGGCTGGCCTGTACGGGGATCCAAACCTGTGACCTTGGTGTTACTAGCACCACACTCTCCCAAGTAAGCAAAACAGCCAGCCCCTTATGTGCATTTTTAAATGGGAGGGGCTTACAACTTTTATAAGAATCTCAAAAGGATCCATTACCCCCTCCCCCGCACTAAGAACTACTGTTATCACCAATTTCAAATTCTGATGGGACAGAAATAGGAAAGGTGGAGATCATGGACTTGAGAGATGGGGAGTGGAGGAACTAGGAACCCAGGGTTCTAGAACACCCCTCACCCATTGAATGGCAGAGTCACCTTGGCTCCTGGCATGGGGCATCACCACTCACTTGCCAGCGCACCCTTTCTTGGCCCCTTGTCCATTGACATGACCTCTGGCCTGGCCTCAGTCTCACCATATACCATTGGTGCTGCTGAGCATTTCTGTGTGAAGGTTTCAGTCTTGCCACACTCCCCCAGCTTTCCTCCTACTACTCCCGACCTTTAAATGTCCCATTCCACCAGGTTGTGTCTTTCTTCTGTTCTCTCTCTGCCTTTTCTAGATCATCTCTACTTTCAAAGTTTTGAATGCTCTGCATTGCTTAATTCCCAATATATATATATATTTTTTATCCCTGGGCAACTTTATAATTATTGAAAGAGCTCTTTTAGCCTTAAACACGGTTGTTGTTGTTTTTAAATCATGTATTATTGCTTTTGTGAATATAAACAAAATTAATTGAATTTTCTAAAACTTCTTCACATAGCATTGTGAATTTCCACTTGGAGTTATTGATGTCTGTGCTTTGCATGTATGATTGCCCTCTCTACCTTCAACAGAGTTTTTCTTCTAGTATATCTTAAGAGAACCCAAAAAAAAAAAAAAAAAGGATGGCACTGGGCTCTTCAGCTTCCCTTGGATTTGTATAGAGCTAGCCTACTTTTATTTTTTATTTTTTATTTTTTTGTCTTTTGTCTTTTTCCGTGTCCGGCAACGGATCGCAACCCTCAGTGTTGCCCCTGTACCGGACCAGGGACCGGCGACGGGATCGCAACCCTCGGCGTCGCTCCGCAACCCTC
>NW_007726385.1:221085-236249 GCF_000696425.1 Galeopterus variegatus | reverse complement strand
GTATGTGGGATCCGAACCCTCGGGCGGGAGCGCCGCCACGCTTCCCAAGCGGCGCACTATCCAGTGCGCCACCGGGCCGGCCCTGAGCTAGCCTACTTTTAAAAAAAGTTTTAACACATGCAAAAAAGAGCATAATTTGTAAGTGTACAGCTTGATGAATTATCCAAAATGAACATACCCACGTGCACACCACATGGGTCTGACGGAAATAGAACCTTACAGAAGACGCTCTCCTGCCCCTTTCCAAATATTATCCCCTCCTCCTCCTCAAAGGGGAGTCCTGACTTCTCACTATAGATTGGTTTTGCCTGTTTTTTAACTTCATATAATGGGATTATACAGTAGGTACTCTTTTGTGACATGAAAACTTTCTTAGAGCTGCCTTGTCCAAAAATGAAAAGGCCTGGGGACTGTATCGGGAAGAATTGTGGGTCCCCATACCCCCCTGAAGTACATAAGCAATGGCAAAGACTTGTTATTATGAGGGTAGTTTAGAAAGTTCATGGAGGGGGCCGAGCCCGTGGCGCACTCGGGAGAGTGCGGCGCTGGGAGCACTGCGGCGCTGGGAGCGCAGCGACGCTCCCGCCACAGGTTCGGATCCTATATAGGAATGGCTGGTGCGCTCACTGGCTGAGTGCAGTGTGGGCAACACTACCCCAAGGGTTGCGATCCCCTTACTGGTCACAAAAAAGACAAAAAAAAAAAAAGTTCATGGAGGGATTCGTATTACCTTTTAATTCCATTTTTCTACAAACTTTTTGAAGTACTCATACATTGGCATGCATCAGATAAAGATTCAGACTGTCCAATCCTAGGTGTCTGATTCCATGGTCAGCTGGCTAAAGGTGTATATCAAATTACTCTTGTTTTAATAACTTGTGGGGCACATTATAAAAGAGCATTTACATCCATCATATGGGCAAGAAATAAAAATATGAATAATACTTAATGCTGGGGAGTGTGAAGGGAAAAGAACACTTCCATTTACTATTGTGAAAGCCCAGTAGTCCCCCCCTTATCCGTGGTTTCAAGGTTTCAGTTACCTGCAGTACAGTACAGTAAGATATTTTGAGGGAGAGAGAGACCACGTTCACATAACTTTTATTACAGTATATTGTTATAATTGTGCTGTTTTATTATTGGTTATTGTTAATCTCTTACAGTGCCTAATTTATAAATTAAACTTTATCATAGGTATGTATATGTAGGGGAAAAACAGTAAATGTAGGGTTTGGTACTGTCCATGGTTTGTTTCCCCCTGCAGATAAGCGGGGAGAACTATACATGATAAAATTCTCTGGAGGGCAATTAGTTAATACCTAGCAAAATTTTACACGTGCATACTTTCTGGCCAGCAAACCCACTTCCAAAAATCTGTTCTCTAGAAACACTTGCAGCAACCCTGAGCTGTGCCTCAATTTCCTCATTTCTATAATGGGGATAACAGTGCCTACCTCAGTGGGTTGTTGCAAAGGTTAAATGAGTACACACTACACACACACTACTGCCTGCTACTTAAGTGTTAACTCCTACCCTTGTTTTACTACATTGGGATGGTTTATTTAGTGTTTTCCCAAAAGACCAATAAACCTCCAAATCGCTTTTTTTCCTACCAAATAACACACTCCTCAGGAAAATGAAACTGGATTAGCGTTTGTCAAAGTGTGCTCCCAGGGAGGCTTGTTTTTTTTTTTTAAAGATGACCGGTAAGGGGATCTTAACCCTTGACTTGGTGTTGTCAGCACCACGCTCAGCCAGTGAGCGAACCGGCCATCCCTATATGGGATCCGAACCCGGGGCCTTGGTGTTATCAGCACCGCACTCTCCCGAGTGAGCCACGGGCCGGCCCCCAGGGAGGCTTGTTAAAACGCAAGTTTCTGGGACCCACTGCACAGAATTCCTGCGGAAGCACCCCGGAATCTGTACTCTAACAAGTGTTCCGGCTGTTTCTTCTGCCCACCGAAGGCTGAGAACCACCGGGAAGACGAGGGAAGGCCTGCAGGGATTCGGCCGCAGCCAGCTCGGCAGACGGGGGTTGGAGGACCTGCGGGCCAGTGGGCGCCGCTCTCTCTGGCCCCTCGTACCTGGGCTCCCGGAAGGGCGGCTCTGTCCGCCGTTCGGCTGCTCTCGCCTCCTCTCTTCCGCTTCCGGTGTCCCCATCAGCCATGGCTGCCGCCGCTGCTGCCGGCGTTGGGGAGCCTATGTCCCCGGACGAATTGCTCCCTAAAAGCGACGCGGAGAAGATCGAAGAGGAGTTGGAGGAAGACGACGACGAAGAGGTACTACGGCCCCGCGGGTGCGGGGCGGAGGGTGGGCCTGCCCGGGGGTGTGGGCTCCGCGTGCTGCGGGATCGCGGTAAAGGCAGCTTCTCCGGGAGGCGGGGTTAGGGACTCAGCTGGGCCCGAGGGTGTCTTAGCTCAAGCGGGGCTCGGCGTCTCCTGGCGCTGCAGTGGGTTCGGGGGTGGATGCCGTTTCTTCGGCCAAGACCCGCACCTCCTCCACCACAGCTAGATGAGACCTTGTCGGAGAGACTGTGGGGTCTGACGGAGATGTTCCCGGAGAGGGTCCGGTCCGCAGCCGGAGCCACTTTTGATCTCTCCCTCTTTGTGGCTCAAAAAATGTACAGGTAAGGGACGAGGGCGAAGACGTTGGGGGCGTGCATGGGATGACTGTGGTGCTGTGAAAGAACATGGGCTTTGGAAGCAGCAAACCTGGGTTCGAGTGACCTTGGACTGGTTATACCCTAACCTGAGTCTTAATTTCCTCTTCTGTAAAGTGGGGATTCTTACCTGGCAGGATCGTTGTGGGGATCATTTCAGCTTTTCTGAAACATGAGCAGTTTTGTAAGAACTCAGGATAGATAACACAGCTACCAGAACCGTTCCTCCCGTCTCTGGTAAGAGTGTGGTGCAAGGAATGGATAGAATACACTTATCAGAAACATTGGAATATGTAATGTGAGAGGTTTGGTTACTGATTCGTTCTTAGCGAAGCTGTTTTTGTTTGCATTTCTCCATTCTCACTCTCCCTCTGAAGGTTTTCCAGGGCAGCCTTGTGGATTGGGACCACTTCCTTTATGATCCTGGTTCTTCCCGTTGTCTTTGAGACTGAGAAGTTACAAATGGAGCAACAGCAGCAACTGCAGCAGCGGCAGGTAGGCACATACTCTGGGCTTTTTTGTCAATGTTGGAGAGACAAGTTATTTATTTCTCCCAGCACCTGGGTAGATCAGCTGTTAATGAGTGGGTAGGGTTTGGGATCAGGCCCATGCTTTTAGGTGCCTGTGTTCTTGTAGACCTTGTAGACCTTGTCTACCCCATCAGGTATGAGGAAATTGAGATCCCCTAGGTCTGTACAATGTCTTACCTCCCTCCTTTTCTTTTCCAGATACTTCTAGGGCCTAACACAGGGCTGTCAGGAGGAATGCCAGGGGCTCTACCTTCACTTCCTGGAAAGATATAGATTGTCACTACTATATTTTGAGCTGTCTTGGTGGGAGAAATTTGAAATTCAATAATGTTTGAACTGCTGATTATTTGGAATTTTTTTTTTTTTTAACTTTGGCACATTGATTTATCTAAAAACCTGATGGGGAGAATTCTCTCCACATTGTCTCACAGAGAGACTCTCAACTTGCGACTGTGCTCTCCACGGTGTTCTGACTTCTGTCCTCACTCTGATACCAGAGTGCAGCCATGCAGACAGTTATTCCAGCTCTGGCCATCCCACCCCTTTCACTAAATTGCTCCTAACTAGAAGATCTCTCTATCCCATTGTGGGGTAGGAACTAATGTAGTGCGAGGGATGTACCTCTGACCATTAATGACTGTTTTTTTTTTTTTTTTTAAGAATGGAGATGTTGGGGAGGGACATGCACACAATATAAAACAAAATGCATTACAGCTGTAGTATAAGGCAGCCACTGTGAATCCTTAAGTATGCTGGCAGAAGGGAGATGGGCTACAGCTTCAGTCGCAGGATGAGGACAATAGGGACTGGAGGATAGAGCAGGAGCTCATTTCCTCTGCACATTTTGGCTATTAGACCTGTGTGTGTGTGTGTTAAAAAAAAAAAAAAAAAGTCAGTGCTCACTTTTTGTATTTAAATATTAAAAATGATTCCAACTGAAAGTGTCATCCATGTGCCTGTGATAAATACCTTGAAATTACTTAGACCATTTTAGAAGGTTAAAGACATGTACTATCTCTCACATTTCCTCTTACCGAAGCCAGCACTGATTGACCCCTTCGTCCCAAGTTAAGTTTCCAAAAGTGAAAAAGAAAATTCATTTTTGGCCAAGAACCTCTTAATAGCAGTCTTTGCCCTGAATTCAGACAATCACTTTCAGATCCACCAGCCTAAGACAAAGGATTGGGGCCCTGTGCTTGTATAGTCTACAATGACACTGCATAGTTATAAAGTATTTGTTAGAAATAACTACTGATTCCTCATCTGGGGAGGGTTGCAAATAGGACTTTTTTGTGACCTAGTTTTTTAAAAAATAAATGTTGAGATGAACCACTGATGATGAATCCAAATGTAGCCCTTTGACTTTGCAGTATTTCCATTTAACATATATTTTTATTGAGCCTTGTGCTAATAATGGTATTACAGCCTTTATATGCATTATTTCTTGGAATAACTACAATTTAGGAGGTAGTGTTATTCCTGTTTTACAGAGGAGGAAACAGCCACAGAAAGGTTAAGTAATTTGCATAAGGACACATAGTGCATCTGGAGGATTCAAATCCAGGCAGTCCCAACTATAGGACCCTACTGTACACTCAGTGCTGAGGCAAACCAGACCTTCTGTTCAGATGCCTGATTTTCCACTTCTTAACTAGGGAAAAACACTAGTCATCTGTCAGTGTCGTACAAACTCGTACTTCAGTAGATAGGCTCTTCAAGTTGTCAAGCCTAATTTTTGTAAATTAAGGTAAACTGAAAAATGCCTTGGATGTCTTTTGAACCAATTCCCACTTAAGTGAATATTTTTTCTGGATTTTTCAGGTTAAAGGTTTGATCAAGGCACAATATAGCTCTAAAAGATGACTTATGATGGTAATGAATTCTTTTTAAAGCAGCATCATACTAAAGTTTATTTTTCTTCCTTTACATAATTATAGAATTCAGGCAGACAAGAAGATTTATGTATGGAGTTTTTCATTTTTAATATTTGGCTAAACAAAATACATCTTTTGTAAACAAACCCAGCACAAGGCCAACAAAAAGAGGGGGAATAAAAGCAAGAAAAACAAAAAGCCTAGGGTTGCCCCTTATTGGGCATCAGGGTCCGGCCTGCTCCCTTCCTTAAAGGAACTGAGGCTTTTTGCCCTTGGGCATCAGCATGGGTCCCTGTTCCTGAGCACCAGAATTGGATATGAACAGAGAAACCAGCCCTGAAATGTTTAAACATCTTTGCATATCCAACTGGCTCATGGACTCCAAGTGCACGGGGACTCCTTTGAAGTGCCATTTGCACAGGCCCAAGCAGATTTGTGGAGAGGAGTTTCCTCCTCTTCCCAGGAAATGGCTTACTATCACTGACAGTGCCAATGGACCCAAGGTCCTGCTTGTGACAATCAGCAAGGTTGGCTGTAACTTCTGGCTGGTGGTGGTTGGAATGTCATCGGGCAGGGGTAAAGAGCTCCCTGTGGTGCTAAGCAGGTCTGGTATAGAAAATGGTGCAGAAGAGACTGCGGCCAGTTGCCGAGAGGGCATAATGCAGTAGCCACTTTGTGGCCGCTGTTACTCAGCATAAAAAATGGCCTTGTTGGATTGAAGATATATGTGCAGAAAAGGTGCTGGTGTAAACATGCACTCCAGTCACAGTGGGGAGAAAGCCTCAGCTTCACCCCCTTAAGCTTGCTCAGGGTCAACATGCAAGCCCCAGGCTGGCTTTGCTGCTGGAGAGAAGTCTGGCCAGTTGGGGCAGCTCTCAGACCTGCCAAGACCATTGATCTGTAAGGGCTAGCTGAGTCACCCTTGCTGGCCCACCTGCCTTGAGGCAACCACTACCACTTTGGTAACACGCGTGGTATACTTGTTTCCCCTTCTCTTTTGTTTTCCAAAGTTACAGGAGAAAAGTGGCCTACAACTGCTTCAAGAGGTAAGGGGTGGGTTGATCCTAGTCGATTTGTAAAGGAAACTACATGATGATGAATCCAGATATTGTAACATAATATACATAGCCACCCACTTGAGGGCTCTGCATCTTGTCACTACAGTGACAGTCTCCAAGCCTAGAACTTCTACCAATTCTAACAGCTCTTAAACTCTGAGAAGCTTGTACTTTCCTCACCCAACTCTGTCCCAAACTAGTGGAATTTGATGTTAAAAGAAGGCTTATTTTTTTCTGGTTCTGCCAGAGTGGGTCAAGTGGGAAAACTGCCTCTCGCCTTGTCTTTTGCCCCAGAGCCTCCTAAATCAATGTAGTGAAATGGAAGGGACAAAACTGGAGTAAAGAAAAGAAGCCACCCCATGCCTGTCCCAGTCTGGCTTTAGCCACATCGTCTTAGGTATCTATCTCACTCCTGTCACGCTAGAATGTTGTGGGATTGAAAAACTCAGCTTGAAATATTAGAGAACTTTTCATTATAAAACTCCAAGGCTGGCCATAAACCACCCGTAAAAATGGGGCTAAGGAGTGGCATTAAGCATTGGAGACAACATGTTGTACCACTGCTAGGGTTTTGGAGATGGTTTCCTGAGAGACCTCTAAGTTCTGGGTCCTTCAAGCCAGTCAGACTGGCTTTGCATGTACTGTGTCTTCAGACCCACTGGTGTGACAGGAGAGGGGAAGTGGAGGCAGCATCACCAGGTGAGTCTGGAGCATCAGTGATAACTCCAGCAGAACCTCTGTCAAGTCCTCACAGAAAGGGGAAGATAAGCTAGGACCATCTTTCTTTCTCCTTTTCTCCCAAATAAAATAAGGGTTTCGATCACTTGCCCAAAGGGCATAGGGCTCCTACCTTCCTTTCCCAGGAACAAACAACGCTGGGTGGTACTTGTAACAGTCCACATATCTGTTCTACTGCACTGTCAGTCAGAAGGGGGAAAACCCGATGAGATGTTTAGGGAAGTGGCAAGGGCAGACCCACCGTAGAGGCCACAGCACTGAAGGGGTGAGCTGAGGGGAAGGTTGGGCAGAACTGTGTTACACATCAGCCCTCCAACTCTGATGGGCCTCCACCTCTTCTGGTACCACCAGCAGGAGTTCACAGTTCTTTCCTCGCAAATGATGTTTTAGAAATTTCCTATGGAAAAAGGAATAGATGAGAGAAAATGAAATGCTGGCAAATTGCAAATTCCAGTCTGGGGGCCACATGCTCACCAGAAACCTCATTATTTACCCTTGGCAGTCCTATAAACATTCCAATAGTGGTCTATTTTTGGAGGGTTCCTCATTCTGTTACTCCTCAATCTGTCCAGTTAGAATTCCAATCTGAATTTTGGCCATCTTTATATACTACTGACAATAGTACCTGGTTCTGTGAAGAACAGAACCCAAAGTACTCTAAAGGACTTCTAACTTTTAAAAAACTTCTGTTACTCCTCAATCTGTCCAGTTAGAATTCCAATCTGAATTTTGGCCATCTTTATATATTACTGACAATAGTACCTGGTTCTGTGAAGAACAGAACCCAAAGTACTCTAAAGGACTTCTAACTTTTAAAAAAATTTTTTCTTCTTTGGTCTCAGGGAAGTTTAACCCTCTCTGGCCTGAATGTTTATCTTCCTTCCTCTGAAATGGCAAATACACTGTCACAGTTGTCTAAGTGGAGAGAGTGTTACAATGCCAGCCCATACCAAACCAGAAGGCCAGTATTCCAGGCTGTGGAACTTCCCTACCAACAGTACTTAAAGTCCTGACGGGCCATCAAAGATTAAGATCTTTAAGTCTGAGACCTTATGATTCTAAGTTAGGCAGGGAGAGGATCCAAGGAGATAGGAATTTCATTTCCTTTGTCAAACAAAGCAGAGCTTAACTTCCCCAACATACCAAATGAACAGCCCAGCACCTTAGCCACAACAGGCGGAGGTTACCTGAGCTCACTTTCGCCTCCAATCCACTCGGGCATCTTGAGTTTGGAGTCGAGGTTGTAGTAGGCCCCTCCCACCTCTCGAACACAAATCCAGTGCTGCCTTTTGAGAGGCAACTTCAGTGGACCCCAGCATAGGCTGGAGGGCAGATTCATGATGAAGCCCATGACGTTAGTGAGAGCAATGACACTGACATCCCTGTGGGAGAGAAATGGTGTCATGCTCTGAGGCAGCTAATGGCCCAAGGTTCCCTGGCTGTAATACCACAAGCAGTCACCTCCCCACTCATGCCACGAGTCCCAGGCTTGCACCACAACCATGCTGTTCTCCACCAAGTCAAGCCTTGTTCAGATTACCTGCGCTTGTCCCACCAAACAGCTTCATAGCCTTTGGTTTGAAGTGCTGCCATGATGACATTCACATCATAGTTCCCATTTCCCAGCATGCTCTTCTTGTGGGGTGTCACCATGGTGTTTGGAGACAACCTACAAATGTGAAAAGAAGGCTAAGACTCGCTGGTCTGCTTGACCCCTCCTGGCCCTACACTACAGGGACAGAAGAACACTTTACACCACTGTCCCTGAAAGCTACAAACCTGATACAAACTACTGATAAAAGCTACTGTCCCTGATACAAAACTTAAAAAAAAAAAATACTGGAAAACAGGATCTGATATTTTCATTTGCATGGGTAGTAACTGTTGTTACTCTTTTTCACAGCTTAAGTGCCTTCGGCTTAAGGCCTAAACACTTGGTAATCATTAATTAAATACTCAAAGGTGTACAGGGCCCAGGCAGGTAACATAGACATACAAACCAGGGCTGGATGTAATGCAATAAAAAGTAGTAAGGCCTGTGTTAAATGCATGACCCACCTAATGGCATTCCAAATATACATGTGCATGTATGTGTGTGGTACCTGAATAAAACTTAAAAATACAATAAAAAGTAGTAAGGCCTGTGTTAAATGCATGACCCACCTAATGGCATTCCAAATATACGTGTGCATGTATGTGTGTGGTACCTGAATAAAACTTAAAAATAACACAACACACAATCAATGGAAAGAATTTTTTGTGCGAGACGACATTCAGCCACAGTCCCAGTTTGCCCACCCAGCTTTAAGCCATTTTTGCCAGGTCTCTTTAGCTATTTCATTTCAAGACAAAGTTCGTGCTCAAGGCATTTACAATCCTATTAATTTGCTTTCATAGTCTTGTGAGGCCAGGAGCTGAGGAAAGGCCATCTCAAAGGAAGGATCAGCATGCCTTTGACCTTGGCGTAAAGAGTAGGAAGAGAAATGTGGTGAGTTCCTCAGGACAAAGGCAGAAGGTGTCCATGAGGCCATCTCCGGAAGAGAATCAAGACTTTAGGCTAAGGATGTCAACTCTAAATGCTTAAGAAATGTTATAAAGTTTTTTTTAACTTCTCTATACACAGCAACCATACTGATATTTTTCAAATATATACTCCTGCCACAGCTTAAAATCTTTCAACTGTACTGAAAGCACTTACATTCGATCTAAACAAATCTAAACTACTCCTGTCCTGCAAGACCCTCAGGATCCTGCTGATCTCATCTCTTACCTCTTACCATACTGCCCTTCTTTCTGTTCCCTGAATATACAAAGAAAGCTCTTTCTTCCTTTGCACTCATTTGCCATTTCCACTATCCCTGCTGTCTGGAATGTTCTTCCCCTAGATCTTCGCATAGTTTGCTCCTTATTATTTGGGTCTCAAATGTTACTACCATAGAGAGGTCTTTTCTGAGCACCCTACGTAAGTTCCTCCCAGTCACTTCCTCTTACATCAACCTGCTTTAATTTAATTACAGCCCTTTGTCACTGCTAGATATGTTTTCTCACTTGTCTGTTTCTCCACACTACAATGACAAGAGGGGCCTTGACTATCCTGTTAACACTACATCACTAGGGCCTATAGTGTCTGACACACAGTAGGTCCTCAAGGAATTTTTTTTTTTTTGTCTTTCTCGTGACCGGTAAGGGGCGCTCAGCCAGTGAGCGCACCGGCCAGTCCTATATAGGATCCCACCCGAGTGCGCCACGGGGCCGGCCCCTCAAGGAATGTTTATTGAAATGTCTTCTGTGTTTATTTTTGTAATCCTCTTTCCCTATAGATATTAGTAGACTCGAGATTAAAAGGGTTAGGCTTACATGCTCATCTCTGGAGCTAGCAAAGGGGGATCTGAGGACACTAAACTCCACTCTGAAACCAAACTTTATTTTACGTGTAATAACTACAATTTATTGAAAACCTCTATGCCAAGCACTATGAGAGATGCTTTAATACGTATCTCGTTTAATCCTCACAATAAACCTATGAGGGTATAAGTTATTTCTATTTTATAGGTCCAAAAACTGAGGTTTGGTGATTTTAACTGACTTGCCCATGAGCACTTACAAGTGACAGAACTAGGATTCAAACTTGGGTTACTTTGAATCCAAAATTGTGTTTGTTGTCTTAATGTGGGAGGTGGTGGCTGGTTGATAAGAGGAAAGGCTGGCTGAGTCTCTAAGTCCTGGGTTTAAAACATAGCTTACTGAGACAGATGTTCTCCATAGGTTCTTGGGTACTTGGATTAAATAAGGAAGCATATGAAAGAAGACTTAGCTCAAGATAGAGCAGGTTCCTCTCCCATCACCAATTTTTCAACAGCCTCTCATTGTTTTCAGTGAAAGACAGTACATGAATAAAGGTTCCAACAAAGAAAATGCTGAGTGTTCCACCTCTTTCACCATTTAACTTCCTGCCAGGCTCAAACCTTAGAGCAGTGCTTTCCCAAGTGTATCCTCAGAGATACTAGTTTCATGCTAACAGGATCCTGGAAGGCATCCAATATAATAATGGCTGAATGAACCAAATAAGTAAACAGGTTTCCTGCAGGAGTTCTTGGAGTCCTTGATATGCTAATCTTAAGGGGGTTATATAATATGCTTCAGTTTCCAAACATATTTGACCACATAAACATTTGTTTTAAGGTGCACCTTACAGGACTAGTGTTCCAAGGATCTCTCTTCCCTGTCCTTCATCTTTTATCTCAGATGCAAATCCTTTCTTGTATATTCCCACTACCTTTCCTCTAACTGTAGGCCCCTCACCTCAAACCTGGACTTTTGAAACAGGTTCCTAAATTGATCTCCTTGCTTCCAAACTCTCCTTCCACCAATTCAGCCTATGTATTCCTGCCACATTCACCAAGGTGTCATTTCACTCCCTTATATAAGAACTGACAGTGGAGCCAACCAACTGACAGGTTGGCCAACTCCAAACCTCCCAGCCCTGATGTTTCCCTCTCATTGAGCTTAGTGCACTTTAGGCACCATGACCACTGTGGCCTCTATTGTAATACTCTATTTCCTGCTCCAAGCCAAATTCTACAGCTTCATCAAGCTCACATCTTATCTCTCCCATGGAATCTTTCCTGGCTCCTCTGTGAGAAAGGAGGGAGATTGGGAGAACCACACATCTGAGTTCACATCCAAGTACCATCAACATTAACTGTCAGATTTTATCTCCATGCCTGTTACCTCATCTGTAAAAATGGGAATGATTCCTATCTTATAGCGCCCCTGAAGAATTCAGCTATTTTATACATGTCCAGCCAAACTGTAAATCTCTGAAGCACAGGGGATGGCTCTTCTCTTCTGTACCTCTCACAGCTAGGCATTGGCAAGTGAATGGCCACATTAAAAGTATGGTAGTTATCAACTGAGAAAAGGTGTTGTTGAGTAATAGACTTATCTCATCCAAAGGCTAGACAAACACATAATAATAACACAATAGCTAACATCTGCAGAGTACTTCTGTTTTACTGGCCCTGTGAACCATGCTTTATTTTGAAACACATCAGGAAGTTCTGAGCCATGTTTTCTTATGTCACATTTCTTCAGACTTATAAAAAGGAAAGAAATAATTAGAGGGAAAATTTTTGATGAAATGTCTACCTATCTCCCTTTTGCTGAAAACCCAAAATCATCACTGTAGCCAGACATAGTGGTGACCTCAATGCAGGACCAGGGACTTATCTGAGGGCATAGACATTAGGGGAAGCCTGGACTAGAGTCTATCTTATCACTTTTAGATCACTCCAGATCTCATGGCTCTAACCTCTGGCTGTGATGACAAAAATAAGAGGCTTGCTTTATACCTGAGAATTTCTATAGATATCACTAAGACAGTCCTGAACAGGAGTTTGTCAAGGAGTCTCAAGAAAAGTTTCCTTTGGAATCAGAACAGGATCCCATGGAATTCATTGGGACCAATGTGTTGATAAACCCAGAGGCCTGTTCAGAATTGTCTCAGGTTTAGAAGTTGAATCCAAGCTCTGCCACTCACCAGCTGTGCATGACTGCAAATCACTGTAACCTTTGCACCTCAGCTTCTGTACTTACAACATCTCAAGATTGTTGGAAGGACTAAAGCCCATAAAAGCAGCTAACAAAGTGGGCACTTGATTATTGTTAATAAAAGCAAGTACTGTTGTGTTGGGTGCACTGGATGGACCCCATACTCAAATGACCACTCCACTAGAATGAGTCTCCGTGTTTCCTATATTGACTGGTTTGGCCAATCACCTGCTCAGGGACCTTATAATGGCGAGGGCTGGAGTAGTACTTACCCTCTGTGGTGGTGAATGCTGGTTGTTCACTGCTATCCCTAATCTTTGTTCCTTCCACCTTTCATCAGATTTTTTCCCCCTGGTACCCAAGCTAGTTTTCATCTAGTTCGATTTTAATATCTATTCTATTTGTGAGAGGAATGCACAGCTAACTCAAGAACATCTAATCATTGAAAACTTGGGTTGAATCTAGTGAAAATGTTTGAGACCTGAGCGTTTTCAAAACAACCTAACAAAGCTGCTACTGTATCTTTTTTTTTCTTTTAATAAAAAAAAGATGACTGGTAAGAGGATCTCAATCCTTGACTTGGTGTTGTCAGCACCACGCTCTCCCAAGTGAACTAACTGGCCATCCCTGTATGGGGATCCAAACCTGCGGCCTTGGTGTTATCAGCACTGCACTCTTCCAATTGAGCCACGGGCTGGCCCTTACTGTATCATTTGACTTCTATGTCCCCTCTTTTTCAAAGCTTAGAGACATATATGATAAAATGTACGAAATCAAATATCCACATCTTTATAGATAAATACCGATGACACATACCCAGTTTCTCTGATCTTTTCTGCAATTTTACAGGTTGAAAGTGGATCCTTTTCAAACAAATGACTTCTGCTATGGCTGTAGATGTTACCACTATCTTCAAATCCTGGGCCAAGCCTTTGTCACACCTGACTCCTCTCTTCCCAGTCCTCTTGTTGCTGCCAAGTCATTAGCTTAGTTCTTTCTTTCTTTTTTTTTTTTTAAGGATGACCGGTAAGGGGATCTTAACCCTTGACTTGGTGTTGTCAGCACCACGCTCAGCCAGTGAGCGAACCGGCCATCCCTATATGGGATCCGAACCCGGGGCCTTGGTGTTATCAGCACCGCACTCTACCGAGTGAGCCACGGGCCGGCCCAGCTTAGTTCTTTCTAAGTTCCTATTTGTTTCTATTCCAAGCATGAGTCATCTCATATCCATAACTCTATTGAAACTCCACCCCGCTTTTGTATTTCTCCTCTTTATCTGGCTAAAATTTAGCTGCTGGGATGAACTTCCTCTCAACAAATAGTACTTTTCAACATTGTCCTCCCATTTCTACCATTCATTAGCCACATTTCAAAACAGCACAGAACTTCAGATCTGGGAAGTTAAAGTTATCTAGTTAAACTTGCCATCATTACTTCTCTTCCCATTGAGATCTAAATATATCATCTTTTCACTTTAAAAAAATTTTTTTTAAAAATTTTTTAAAGGTAACATTTATTATGTAAACTTTACTTCATCATTTTTTTGGTGGCTGGCCAGTAATGGGATCCGAACCCATGAACTTGGTTACAAGATTGGGCTCTAACCAACTGAGCTAACTGGGCAGCCATGTTTTCACTTTTAAATTGCTCCGAATTCCATGCTTCTAACATCACTTAAATCTATTCTCCAGGTATGGTCAATATATAGCTCTGAAATATACTGCTCAGAGGCTGAGTCCTGTTCAGCTTGTTTTCTCTACAGTGCCTAGTGGTGCCTGGCACACTGCGGGCAGCTAGTCAATGTTTGTTTAAAAAATTCCATCTTCTCTCCCTCACCTCTCCCTTTGCTTTTTCCTCTGGATTCTTTTCACACTTCTATTTTTGTTCCTATTTGTCCCTATAGAACCTCCATCCAAAATAGATAGAATTCCACTTCAGGAGTGGGGACAGAGTATACTATCTTATGTATTGGTTTGCTTTTACTTTGAGGTGGATCTTTATATTGCGCCAATAGGAAATTGACAAGTGCAGTGCAATTTGTTAAGGCTTTAAAAGGAATTGGACCCTGGTTCCATGTGGGTGTTTAGCAAGTATTTAGCATTCTTTTATTCAGGGAAAACACAGCTGACTGACTCCTGCTCTTATCCACAAACACTTGGTGATCATAGCCCAGATCTTCAGTCCCAGCCGAATTTATAGGTAGGGGGAACAGCTACTGACAATACAATAGCTCTGACAGGCATTTCCAATAGTCAGGAAATAGGAGCAGTTAGGAGGGTAGGCCCTGGAGTCACAAAGCTTAAAGCCAAATCCTGCCATTAATAGCTCTGTGAACTCTCTGTGTCACGATCTTCTCATTTGGAAAAATGGGAAACAACAGAATCTATCTCATAAAATTTGTGTGAGCACTGAATTAACACAAGGAAAGCACTCAGATCAATGCTTTGCACAAAGTGTTCATGTGTGTTTAGTGATCTCATGATGATTTCCTTTGCCAAATTTATAGAAATGAAAACTTTCCTACCACAGTATAATTAGATATACAGAATCTTGTATTTGGGGCGGCCCGGTGGCGCACTGCTACAGTGCACCGCTTGGGAGCGCGGTGGCGCTCCCGCCGAGGGTTCGGATCCCACATACAGACGGGTTCCCGCTCACTGGCTGAGCGAGGTGCGGACGCAACACCGAGGGTTGCGATCCCTTTGCCGGTCCCGGTACGGGCGCGACACTGAGGGTTGCGATCCGTTGCTGGACA
>NW_007726385.1:218194-220351 GCF_000696425.1 Galeopterus variegatus | reverse complement strand
AAAAAAAAAAAAAAAAAAAAAAAAAAAAAAAAAAAAAGAATCTTGTATTTGACATTTATTTACTAGTGGGTGAAACTGGGCAAATCACTTAAACTGATGCTAGTTTTCTAGGATCATCACCAGTAAGGTTGTTGCAAGATTGTTGGTATATACTAGAAAGTACCAAGAACATTCAGGTCCTCACTGTGAATCCTTTCCTTTTTCCTACTTTTAGATTAGGAAATAATTTGCAAATATCCAATCAGGAATATAAGAAATATTAATGGCTGGCCAAAAGAAAGCAGTGTAATGGACTGGACTGGGTCCTCCTTTCACAGTAACATGACTTGGTGATCTGAGACAAATGATCTTACCTCCCACTGCCCCATTTCCTGAAGAGTTAACTTCACCTGGTGTCAGATAATGGCCATGATGCAAATGACACATTTGCCCTGCTACAGCATTACTCTGGTTATTATTGGCACTCAAAAATAATTACTCCCATTATAGTTTTGACAGCATACTGGGATTAACATTCTACTAAGAGAAGGCCTATCGTTCTTTCAGGGTAAATGGTCCTCACCTTTGCTTCACAAATCACCCCAAATAGGTTGCTTCCAGCTGTAATTCAGGTCCCTGTGTGGCAATAATTTCATTCCCAAGTGGAGGGTATCAGAAAAGGATCTTCTGCAACTACCAACATGCACTGCCTGAAGAATTCTTGAGCTTTCTCTGCACTGAAGACCCAAGTAGGTGTAATCCCTTCTAGTTGGAGTGATCAGATAGGCTCATTGCCAAAGATGCTATGGACTGCAGACATGCTTCTGTGGCCATCAAGACACTGCAAAACTAATCCTCAAAACCTTTTCGAAAATCATACAAAGAGAAGAAAGCTGAACTTCTATCAACCTGTGCGGTGGCATTTGTATTAAGTGGATAAGAAAGGCCATCTAGAAGAAAGTAGAAAGGGGAGGGAACCTGAAGTCTGCTCCCAATTATAACTTTGCTATTTAGAAGCTATTTGGGCAAATTACCTGACCTTTCTGCCTGTTTCTCCATCAGTAAAACAGAGACAGTAAACAACTGCTGGGAGAGCTATACAAAACGTATGAAAAGCACCAAGGCCAGCACATAGCCTCACAGAAAAGCTGAGCACGGTTTACACACCCACTACATTCCACCTTTGATGGCAGGTGATTGAATGTGTACATGTATCTTGCCACCCTTCTACATTATAAACTCCTTAGAGGCAGGACTTGAGAGACATTAGGGCATGGTGGTCAACAGAGATACAAACCTGAATTTAACTCTGGCATGATTCATCTCTTGTTATGTTACCTTGGACAAATTACTGAACTTCTGAGTGCCGACTTTATCCATTAAATGGAAATAACAACACTCACAACATGTACTCCATGGGATGCGTGGGGAGATCACTTGAGATGACACACTGAGGCTATTTAAGCACTGTGCCTATCCCAGAGTAAGTGCTCAACAGACAGTGATTACCATCTTTCCTGTTCCTGTGTCCTTATACCTGCTAACAGCATCTAGTTAATACCTGTAGGTTTGAAGGTTTATGGAGGTGAGACATTGCCCCACCCACAGAAATTCAGAAATACCAAGAAGTATCAAAATGCCAAGGAGAAGGGGTCCCTTACCTTTGGAAAATCTCTTGCAGCGTTTCCCGGGTGAAGGCATTGCTGTCCTGGAAGACGTTATTGAGGGCATGAAGAGCACAAAGCTCTCTGCGCTGTTTCTCATGGTAGATTTGTGGGGGTGCTGTCTGGGGCAGCTCCAATGATTCAGATTTGGTCTTGTCTCCTTTCCATGGCACGCAACTCATGTTTTTCGTTTTACGTTCCAGAGAGGGCAAAAATACCCAACTCCTCCCTCCTGAGGAAGAATGTAAGCTCCTCAGTCTTTTCAGGATTCCTGAGGTACACCTTATTCTCTAGTGTCCATGATTTATGCTGTCACTTGGAGAAAAGGTTGGAATCAAAAGGAAAAAAAATCCACCTTTTCTCTCTTCTGAATAGAAAAATAACTTTAGGATTAGTTTATTTCGCTACCACTGTGAAAGTGCGGAATTTAAAAAAATCATAAAATGAAGACCTTGTTTCCCTTTCCCCACCCTTCCCTCCCGCCCCCCTCTAAACCGCCCCCCCCCACGATTTT
>NW_007726385.1:210879-216994 GCF_000696425.1 Galeopterus variegatus | reverse complement strand
CGTGTACGGCTCCTCGGCTGGGCTCCGTCCAGGCCGGACAGCCTGAGGGACTCCCGCCTCGACGTCCGCCCCACCTCTGGGCGTAGGCGCCGTTCCGGGGCGGTGGCTGCCCTTCGCGGCTCTCTCCGCTCCTCCCCTCTCTCTGGGCCGGACTTCTCGGCAGGGAGCTTTTGCGAAGCTGGACTCACCACTCCTGCTGTGACCGTTTTCTGTTTGTCTAGTGCGCCGTTCACCAGGTGATTTCAAAGCGCTTTGCGCGGTGGGGCGCAAATCCTCTTGGTTAGTGGGCCCGGCCGCCCCGCACTTTCCAGGGAGCGCTGAGGGTAAGTGTCTCGCCGGGAGTCACGTTTCAAATGGAAAAGAGAGTCCTAACTCAGTTCCTTGATGTCGTATTTCGGCTCACTACTCACAAACCGCTGCCCTTTTGCCCCGGGGCTCCCCGCCTCCTCTCATGGTGGCTGTCACAGAGGTTTCCTCTGCGTTTTCCAAGGTCTGGCTAAGCGCATGTGTGTCCGAAGAAGACAAACGACAAGCAGTCTCACGTGTTTGATATTTTTTCCCCTTTATGTACTCCTACGACATGTGGAAGGCATCCTTCTCCACCTTACTGACTTCCTTTTGGATTTTTTGTTCAGGAAATTGGAAAAACAAAGAAATCACACGTCCAATTCAGTCATTTCTTTGAGTTCTTCAACCCCACTATTAACTCCATTCACACAACAGCATTATCATTAAACATGTTTGAAAGCCTACCACGTGGTAGGGAGTCCTCTGCCTCTATCCAGATACCTTTTGAATTATCTTAGATTCTTAGATTTTTGTAATTTGTAAGCCACCTAAGGGTTGTGGTTATACTTACGAAAGATTAGTTATTGAGGCCTTTTTGTGCAGCAAACAGTGCTCTAAGTGCTTTATATATATTAACTCATTTACTGCTAACTATCCTTTAGTACTTCATTTTCTTAGAACAGAAAACTGAAGCTCAGAGAAGTTAAGTTGCTAGTACATTGTGGAGTATACTAACATTTATAAAGCAAATATATTTCACAGGGCCTAGTTTCCAAAGCCCTGTAGTTGCAGGTATAACCTAACTTTTTAAAATTACGTATGGAAATGTTAAGCTTGCAAAAGACAGGAAACTTTCCCCAGACTAAAATCTCTGATGTAGATAAAGAATTGTAACACAGCAAATTGCTGGCTCAAGGACAGATTCCCTTGGAGCAGGTTAACCTAAAGTTGATTTATTGTTATGCAAAAATACTGAGGAAACTGCTGTAGGAAAAGACAGTATTTGCTAAGAACAGGCTTTTAGGGCTGGCCCATGGCTCACTCGGGAGAGTGAGGTGCTGATAACACCAAGGCCATAGGTTTGGATCCTATATAGGGATGGCCGGTTCGCTCACTGGCTGAGCGTGGTGCTGACAACACCAAGTCAAGGGTTAAGATCCCCTTACCCATCATCTTTAAAAAAAAAAAAAAAAAAAAAGAAATGGGCTTTGAGTAATCCTTTGCATCTCTGTCACCCAGGGGAAGAGAGGTGACAAAGAAAGTGCAACAGTACATATGCGTAAGAAAATAAGTGATTCATTTTCAGAAATGACTTATCTGAGGGTGTTTTAACTGATTCAGGCCCAGCTGTGCAACAGTACATATGCGTAAGAAAATAATCTAAGTGATTCATTTTCAGAAATGACTTATCTGAGGGTGTTTTAACTGATTCAGGCCCAGCTGGAAAGTCGTCTGACTGGTCCAGCCCATTGCTGGAGGGTCGGTCCCTGAACAGATAGAGCTCTCCTTGAGGTGGTGATTAGTTACTAGCCCCTATTATTTTCTTCCAACAGACAGAGCTCTCCTTGAGATGGTTATTAGTTACTAGCCCCCATTGCTTTTCATTCCCTGGTGTTTTTCCTTTCACAGGGCTTTAGCAGGCCTTTTTCATGGGCTTGTTCTGAGCCCTCAGACAAAGAAATTTCTTACAATGGTGTAATAAATTGGGGTAATAAATCTTAGGCATCCTCTGGGAAGATTGTGTTTCCTGTAGTACTCTCAGCCAGTGAGGAACTGGGGGGAGGGACTTGCATACTAGGGGATAAATTGCTTGCTACAGCCCTTTTCCGTGTGCCTGTCCCATTCACAGACACCCAAACCTTGCAACGCCATAATTAAAGTCTCACTTCGCTGTACCTCATGTCTCCATGTCCATCCTTTGGCATCGGACAGGTGACAGCATTTCTCACAATATGTAGATCCGGTATATAGTGGATCTACAATTTGAACCTGGGCTATAACCTGTCTTTAAGATGAGAATGTAAACATGGGTAGGGAATTCCCTCTCTAAAATGTTATTTTAGACTTCCCCCTTAAATTCAAGAAGCACTTGCTCTGAGAATATCTTTTCTGAGCAAAGTCCTACAGTGAGAAGAGCATGATTTTTAGTTTGCTATCAAGTGTCAAATAGCACATTCTGTACTCAAACTTTTCTGGAAGAGCCAATTGGTAAGATGCTAAATATCAATCTGAGCAAAAGAAGGAAAACCAAAGTGTGTTTTTCCTATTCTCTGTTCTTTTTACTGAACCTAGGGCCGGCTGCCTGCCCCAAACAAAAAACCCTGGCTTGGCTCGCCAAAATCTGTTACAGAACCCAGGGCATTCAGGTCCTGGCTGAGACTTGCCAAAATCTTGTTACCCAGGGCATTCAGCTTTTGGCTTAGGCTCACCAAAATCTTGTTACCAAACCCAAGTCTGGCTGCCTGCCCCAAACAAAAAAAAAACAACAAAAGCCGGGCCGGCCTGTGGCTCACTCGGGAGAGTGCGGTGCTGATAACACCAAGGCCACGGGTTCGGATCCCATAAAGGGATGGCTGGTTCACTCATTGGCTGAGCGTGGTGCTGACAGCACCGAGTCAAGGGTTAAGATCCCCTTACCGGTCATCTTTAAAAAAAAAAAAAACAACAACAAAAAAACCCACCCCAAAAGCCAAATGTTGGTGCAAACAGAAGTCAGCTTTTGTTCAATAATACCAGTGACCTGAGGAGAGATGTCTCTCTGGTAAACCTGAAGGAGAATGGCCAAACTAAAACCATCTCAAAGCCTCAGATTTATTGAGGGGGTTTTAAAGAGGGTTAAGGGAATGGAATTAAAAAGCAGGAGGGAGGTGTGGGGGCTATGTGTAAGGAGCCAGATGCAAAGCTCCCTCTGGTTTCTCTTCCTTTCCTTGATGTTATCTTACAGTCCTGCTTCAGGGTGATCAGCATAGCTTTATTGATGTCTCCCTTGGTTTCTCAGGGTCTGCATACTATGTGCCTAGTGGCATCTTTGCAACTCCAGGCTGACTGGAAAACAACTTTACATTTATGTGAATTGTCATCCTGCCCCATAACCAAGGTTCAAAATAGCAAATAGCCATGGGAAAAGAGGGAACTCAGAGAAATTCATGCTAAGGAAAAAACCGTGTCGCCCTCTCCCCCTTTTTTTTCTAAAGCTCATGCAGTGATAGGTCACAACGTGGCTTCAGTACTGCTCACTCCAACATTCTCAATACAAAACAGCACCAAAATGTGCGTGGATTTCTCCCCACCAGCAACCAATTGATTCTGTAGCAGACACCAGCTAGGTGTCCTTCAATTCAATTCTGACACTTATCTACTGGAAGAAAGCATCAGATCCCACAGGTTAAAGGCTCAGTCTGATAAAACTGCCCCCCACTTCAGACACCAGCCGACAAGTCTAGGCCAGCTTATGACCGACCAGCCATAAATCTGGCTTCCCATGACCCCCTCCTTGGGTTTGATTAATTTGCTAGAGCAGCTCACAGTATTCAGGGAAACACTTTACTTACATTTACCAGTTTATTACAAAGGGTATTATAAAGGATACAGATGAACAACCAGATAATAGAGATGCATAGAGCAAGGTGTGTGGGAGGCAGCATGGAGATTCAATGCCTTCTCCAGGAACTTTCACCTGTTCAGCTATCTGTAAGCCTCCTTTGCCCACCCAAATTCAGTTCTTTTGGATTTTTATGGAAGCTGCATTAGATAAGCATGATTGATTAAATAATTGATCATTGGTGATAACTTAATCTTCAGTTCCTCTCTCCCTCCCTGGAGATTGGGAGCTGGGGGTAAAAGTCTCAACCCTCTAATCATGCCTTGGTCTTTCCGATGACCAACACCCCTTCTGAAGCTATCTAGGGGTCACCAGCCATACAAAAGGTACTCATCACTCAGGAAGTTACAAGGATTTTAGGAGCTGTATGTCAGGAAACGGGAATGAAGACCAAATACAGTATTTCACAATATTACAATTATTGTAGAATACATGCCTTGATATTTGGCTTACCTAACCAAGACTTTAATATAACTACCTCATGGGATTGGATAGAGGACATATAGGATAGTGGTGAGCGAGTTGCCTGGAAAAAAGAAAAAAGTACATCATAACTATTAACGAGACCATTGGAATCTGATGACTTCTTGTCCCAGATTCCCAACTGTGTTTGTGCAAATAAGACTTGATAGTAGTTGAACACAGAAACAAGAGACTTTCTTTCAGGTAGATCCCTGAAACGGAACCCTGCCTCTTGCTCACTAAATCCTGTGGTCCAAACCCTGACTCTTGGATAGGTTAACGTCTCAAATGGCTGCTCGTTCTTGTTGCCTAGAAAGAGTGGCCAAGGCCAGCATTATTAGACCTTGGTTAATCCCTAATTTCACCAACCACTGAAGGTCTAGTTTTTTGACTCGAGACAAATTCAAGACAACAAAATTTGTACTGATGGCGTTTTGGATTGGGGCTTTCCACAGCTGACGTTATTCTGGAAAAATAACCCACAGGAAACTACCTTAACAGACTAGATCTCGGCTTAGCTGTTCACCACAAAGGTGGTGAAGTACTTTTGGCTTGTATTTTAGCCGCTCGCCATTGTCTTTTTTCGTGTAATTGCTCTCTCCGCAGAGGCTGTGAATGGAGAATTCTCCCTAAGGTCAGCGTTTAATTAATTGCCTCGCTTTGGCTGCTACAGTGTTACAAATCTTGGAATGTACAGCATCAATCCTACCATTAAACTTGCCTGGAGCATGCCAGCACGTCGGACACTGGTGCTTCAGCAACTGCCTCAGCCACTGAACTAAGCAGGAGGTTCATTTTACAGTTTACTATCTCCGTGAGCCGCCGTTCGAGGCGCGGGACCCACTCGAAACCCAGATTGGGCCTCACCTCTGTCCATCATAGGCTGGCCCTGGGCACCGACTGTTTTGCAGTAGGATTTGGAAGCTGAGCACCGCCTCTGGAAACGAGGGGCGTGAAGGGGCGGGGAGGGAAACTGCTGCATGTATTTCTCTCCCTATTGGATGGCTGGTGCGTCAGTCATACTCTGCTCTGCTCCCGTTGGCAGGAAGGCGCCAGGCGGGTAGCGTAGACACGCTACAGCCCCTCTCCAGTTGGATCGAGGCGCGTGACGTCTCCAACATTTGTTTTGGGGGTTTGGATCATTAATTATTCATTAGGTACTTGAAAGGGCTGCAGCGATTGGTGGCTGAGAACCCTGTTCGATTGTTTCTTAGCTAGAGATATGTGTCACTACGCGGCGGGAGAAGCTTCGTATAAATTATTCCGACGATGGGGGCGGGGCCACACATAAATTAGTCAAATGAACCGCGGGAGGGTGGGAAGCCGGCTACGAATTAGCCTAAGTTATTAAAGATGGCGGCGGAGCGGAGTCGCTCCTCTGTGGACTCGCCGGTCCCGGCCTCTATGTTCGCCCCCGAGCCCAGCTCCCCGGGGGCGGCCAGGGCCGCGGCGGCCGCCGCCCGGCTCCACGGCGGCTTCGACTCGGACTGCAGCGAGGACGGCGAGGCGCTCAACGGCGAGCCGGAGCTGGACCTCACCAGCAAGGTAGGCCCGGGTGGAGGTGGCGGCTGGCGCTGAGGGGGGCGGGCGACGGGTCGAGCAGTCTCTCGGGCGACGGCGGGGCCAGCTGGCCGTCCTGTCCGCGGGAGGGGGCTGAGCCCGCCCACCTGCCGGTTCCCGGGACTTGCGGTCTCGCGCCCGAGGGGCCGCCACCAGGCTCCTCCTCACCCCCCGGCGCCCTGGCCTCACCCCTCCCACCAGCAG
>NW_007726385.1:167200-210766 GCF_000696425.1 Galeopterus variegatus | reverse complement strand
CCGGCTCCCGCCGAGATCACAACCCTCAGCTCCGCCACGTGGAACGGGGGCGCCAGATGCCGGTCCCGGTCCCCGCGCCGCCTCCCCCCTTCCTCAGGTCCTCACCTGCGAGAGGACCCCGGGACCGAGAGAGGTCCTCTCGCTGGACCGTCCGGGACGGCCGAGGGTCGAGGTGGGTTGGGCAGCGGGGTGGGATGCTCGGGAAGACAGGTAGTCGGAGGGGAGGACAGGGCGGGGGGTGGCAACCGCGTCTCCTCGGGACTCGGGAACGGAAACAAGAAGTAGTCTCTCAGTCCGGGAGAAAAGGATGTCTGAGAAATGTCTGCTTTGCGAGTCCACACAAACCCAAACGGAAAGATGGGCATGACCCATGATCTCGCCATCCGGGGAGTGGGATCTCATCTTGTATGAGTGGGATAATGGAGGACGCTTTGAATCTTGTCTTCTGAGCTGTTGAGAAGGTAGGTAGGAATTAAGGGGCTCACTATCTGCTTGGCATTGTGGAGAATAAAAAAGTATCACATGTAACTGGAGTTTTGAAAGTGCTTAGTATTGCTAAAGCAAAGAATGCCAACTTGGAAGTCAGAAGGGCACGGTTCCCTTTCCTGTCCTGCCATTAAAAAGGCTCTGTGACCTTGGGAAAATTTCTTAACCTCTCAGTTCCCCAGCCTCATCTTAAGAAAGTTCAGATGCATTGTAAAAATTAGAAATGTATATGAAAACACCTAGTATAGTGCCTGATACAGAAACTCGGTAAAAGTTTGAAGTGAACTGCATAGCTAATAATTCCCTGTGTGGATTAAATAGCAGCCGATGGAAGATAGAACACCAGTACCACCTCCTACCTGTTGTAGGATAGTTTCTGTAGAGATTTCATGGAGCTTTGAAAATGTTTGTGACTTTTCATAGTTTATGATGGCAAAACTGCATGAAACTTAGCCTTAAATGGGGGAGAACTTTCTCTGCAACCTAAGCAACCAATTTTTCAGCTGCTCTTTCTGCTTCTAGTCTCAGCTGAACAGTTGGAAGCTAGTTAGCTCCTGCTAGTCAACAGTAGTCCTGTCTGGTGTCTAATGCCCTAAGGAAGATGGCCAAGCTTGGAGAGAGAGGAATGGTCAGGGAAGATATGTGAGGCAATGTGACATAATATAGAAGACCCAGGCAGCATCCAGGTTACAATTAGAAGCTCTGAGTCAACTCAGGAAGTTATGAGATGTGCACCTGACTCAAAAACAAAGGAGCTGGATGTCAACACATGGTCAAGGTGCTGAAGAAACCTGAAAACACAGTGGGAAATTGCAGGGCGGAGTTGCAAGGAGGGTAGTACCTTCATTTCCTGACCAGTTTATTTAATGTTCCTGGATAGGGAAGTGTTACTTCATCACATAGCTGAGGAAGTCCTCCTCGTGTTTTTGAAATTGAGAAGCTGTATGTATATAAATATTGATGATACTGAAAAGAAAAACTGATAATGTGGAAAGAGAGAAGGGATGGGTTGAATAGATTGATGCCTGAGGAAAAGATTAGAAGTTTATATACTTATTACAATTAAGTGCGGGGTCCTAAGGCTCCCAGAGCCTCCAAAGGGAGAAACAGTTAGTGAACAGTGGTGGGTAGTTTCATTCAGGAAGATTTTTCTAGGAATAATTGGGTGAAAAAAACTTTGTAATTACCATTTATTGAGCTGTGAAATATGCTTTACATGTTTTACAGTTGTCTTAAGATGCAGGTAGTATTATCATTTTGTAAATTGAAAAACTGGGACTCAGGTTAAGTTCTTTGTCCAAGGTCACACAGGAGTGGTTAGAGAGTGGGGTCTGATGCACCTATTGGTAAATGGCCTCCCCAGATAATCACATTATTTTAATGTGATTGACAGAAATTTGCAGAATGATGGTGCTTATTCTCACCTTAATGGTAACAGTGTTTTATTGATGAAGATGAGTCTTGCAGACAGTTTTCACTGCTGTATCCCAAGTAATCAAGATAGCTAAGGAAAGATGGAACAATTCTTTTGTTATTCTGGGAGCCATTGGCCTGTAGGTAGAGGCATGGCAGTATATGAGATCTCTGTCCTGTGAGTTTCCAGATGCAGTTGCAGGTAGAGAAGACTTAAGCATGTAGATGTAAAGCACTGCTCATCACTTTCTACCTACAATGCCAGATTCTCAGCCATTTAGGTCCTTCCCTTCTTGACAGCAGGAGGCAGGCTGCTCACACCCCTCTTTACTGTGGGTCGTGGCTCAGACATACTTACTTTAGTATATCATATAGCTCATATAAAGCCTTACTTAGGCTCAAAGCTTATTTAAGGAGAGACAGAGAACACATGATGGGGCTGTGTAGCTATTTTAGATTAGGGTACAGTGGGGTTTAATCAACACGGTCTTTGGTCAGGCCATTGATGAGTTTTGGCTGTGGTGCTTATCTAGTAAGTGTGGTCCTGAGGCTGTTGGTTTCTTTTCTAGCTGGTTCTAGTGAGCCCCTCATCAGTGCAGTATGACAGCCTACTTCGGCAGATGTGGGAGAGGATGGACGAGGGATGCGGAGAGACCATATATGTCATTGGGCAGGGATCAGGTGAGCATAGTTTTTCTTTCACTATATTTTTAAAAATTATTTAGAGCACATTTTCCCCCTTTATTAACTTTCCTGCTCATGTGTCTCAGTTGCAGTGATTCTTTAGTATCTGCAGAACTGTTTGGAAGACATAAAAGTAAATGTTAATTCCTGCCTTAGTGGTCATAATATGCTTAATTTTAAAGATGCGCTTTCCAAGCAGTTTTACAGGTACTTCTTTTCTACCTCCAGTATTCTACATTTGCTTAAAAGGAAATGCAGCACAAAGCAAGGAAACTTCTTGTCCAAGGTATTAGAGCAAGTTATAGTTAGGTCTAGAATTAAGCCTGTCCTGGGCAGCTCCAGGCCCTGTTTACAGATACTTACTTCCTGCTTAGCAGAAGACGGTTTTGATTCTTCTTGATGTCAGCAAGGAAAAGACTACAGACTTCTTCACTTAGGCTGACTTGCCTTAGACCACACTGACCATTCATTCTGGATAACTGTGATAACAGAGGTCCTCTTCTCTCCCCGCTAGATCCTGTCAGACATGTAGGCTTGTAACCATTCTGGGAAGGACTGGTTATTGTCCTCCAACCTGCTTATTCATTATAATGGGGCCCACTGTTTTAGAGGATGGTGGCTCCCATGACAGATCCCAGATTATGACATGAGCTTTTTTAACCCCTCGTTGCTCCTAGCTTAACCTTCAATACAAAGCATACTTACCCTCATCTTTATTATGACACTATCTTTGCTGAAATGACAGCTGAGATTTGTTTACAATTATGAATTCCGACTGTACCAGCTCTTCTCTCTGTCATCTTGCAGGAAGCCCAGAGTGGGCCTGGATGCATCATTTAAAGAACAGTTTTCTTTTCTGAATGTAGGCTTTGTAAGTCAGGCAATAATTTTGTTGTCCGAGTTTAAGACAGAGGAAATCTCAAAATCATTCTTTAACTCTGACACGTATTTACTAAGTATTTTCTAAGGCTTTATACTGTTGCAAAATTCTTTTGGATACTTACAATCTGGTCCCTACCTCAAGGAGGAAAGATGACATAGATACAAATAATCTCGGTGGACAATAATATTTGGAAATACTGCAAGTGACACAAGAAGAAGGGTTTGAGCTCCAAATACTGCTGTACCTTCCTTTGAAATGTCTGTCATATCTGTCCTTCCCATCCTTGCTGCCACCTCCCCAGTTGTGGGCCTTCTAACCTAAAAGAAGGGCTGGTCAGAGAGATAGGAAAGCCAAGAGGTTGCATGTCAAGAAAGGCAGGGAGTTAGTCAGCTTTGTCAAGTGCTACAGAGGCAGCAATGAGTGTCAAGTTCAAAAAAAGCCATTCCATTTGGTGACTAGGAGATCATTGATAGCCTTTTGAAGTCTTTTATGTCAGGTACACATCTGGCCTGCTGTAATAAGATGAACCAGTCAAAGATTACTTCATGCTTGTAGAATTTTAGAAACCACATATGTCACTTTTGAAAAGTGTTAATACTATTCTTTGAAGACCCACATTCTTATGACCTCCTCTTTCCCTTATCCTTTAATTGGACTCAATGAATTTTACCATGCCTTGGCAACTCACAACTAATTAACTCTCTGTGGCAAAGCGAAAGATGTCAGGCATTCATTAACACATCTCCTACGCACCTGTGCATTATCTTTGCATCTACCAGTTGGATGCTATGGATTCATAGTGACTCCTTCCTGCTGGAATTCTTTAGAGGCAGAAAGAGATAATAACTAGTTAAACAGGTTGAACATCAGAGGAGTAAACCAGATGCAAGGCTCCCAGGGGTCAGGTTCATCACTGACTTTCTGTGTGTCCTTGGTGTTTCACTTCTGTTTATCATTCCTTCCTCAGTAAAATGGTGATAATGACATGTTCCCCACCTTACCTCAGAGAAATTTTACATGGATAAATTAGACATTAAAAAATTCTAAGCAATGCAGAGCAATGTACTATTTTTTTTTTCCCCTTTTTGTCCTTTTTACTGACCGGTAACAGGATTGCAACCCTCGGTGTCGCGCCCGTACTGGGGACCGGCANTTTTTGTCCTTTTTACTGACCGGTAACGGGATTGCAACCCTCGGTGTCGCACCCGTACTGGGGACCGGCAACCGGCAACGGGATCGCAACCCTCGGTGTTGCACCCACACCACGCTCAGCCAGTGAGCGGGAACTGGTCTCCACATGGGATCCGAACCCTCGGTGGGAGCGCCACCACGCTCCCAAGTGGCGCACTGGAGAGGGCGCCACCGGGCCGGCCTTGAGCAATGTACTCTTTAAGTATACATTCTTTTTTTTTTTTTTAAAGATGACCAGTAAGGGGATCTCAACCCTTGACTTGGTGTTGTCAGCACCAGGCTCTCCAAAGTGAGCAAACCGGCCATCCATAGGGATCCGAGCCATAGCCTTGGTGTTATCAGCACCGCACTCTCCCAAGTGAGCCACGGGCCGGCCCCTTAAGTATACATTCTTAATTTAAGGTTAATATTTTAAAAGGAGGCAATATGGCCTAGTAGTTTAGGGTCTGTAGCCTCGCGGGTCTGGGTTTGCCTATTGACTCTTTTCCTTGTCTTGAAATAGGGATAATAATAGAATCCGTCCTATGGTGTAATAGAGAAGATTAAATGAGAATTCAAGGAAATCACTTGGCATATAGTAAGCACTATATAAATGTTAACTAGTATAAATAGTTGCAATAGTAATTTTTAAGGGTCTCAAGTTGTAGTTGATTTACAAATTTTTTTTTTTTTTTTAAAGATGACCGGTAAGGGGATCTCAACCCTTGGCTTAGTGTTGTCAGCACCACGCTCAGCCAGTGAGCGAACCGGCCATCCCTATATAGGATCTGAACCCGTGGCCTTGGTGTTATCAGCACCGCACTCTCCCGAGTGAGCCACGGGCCGGCCCCCATGAAATTTTTTTTAAAAAGAACCTTGTTTGTTTCCCAAATACTAAGCCATGAATTTCTAAGAGCCAGGTACTATATCAAGAGTTCAAGGGACACAGGAGCGTTAAGTCTTTGTGGGGAAGTTAGGAAAGGCTGCAAAGAGGAGCTGCCTCTTGAATTGATTCTAAAGGATGAGTAGGAGTTTTCCAGGGAAATGGAAGCAGTAGTGAGCGGGCAGAGAAAACCACCTGCACAAAGGCATGGAGGCATTGGAGACTGGAATATTTGGTCAAGCAGAAGTAACCCAGTGACAGGGCCGGCCCGTGGCTCACTTGGGTGAGTGTGGTGCTGATACACCAAGGCCACGGGTTCGGATCCCTATATAGGGATGGCCGGTTCGCTCACTTGGGAGAATGTGGTGCTGACAACACCAAGTCAAGGGTTAAGATCCCCTTACCGGTCATCTTTTTTTTTTTTTCCTTTTTGTCTTTTTTACTGGCCGGTAACGGGATCGCAACCCTCGGTGTCGCGCCTGCACCGCGCTCCGCCAGTGAGCGGGAACTGGTCTCCACATGGGATCCGAACCCTCGGCGGGAGCACCTCTGCGTTCCCAAGCGGTGCACTCTCTAGTGCGCCACCGGGCCGGCCCTACCGGTCATCTTTTAAAAATAAAAAAAGAAGTAACTGTGTGAGGTGAGGAGTGGCAGGAGGGGAGGCTGGACAGGTAGGTATGTAGAGCCCAGATCCTAAAAATCCAGGGAGCCTTTGCAGCATGTTGAGTAGGAGAATGTATATAGGAAAAGTAAATGAGCTGGCAGGATGGAAATCTGATTAGGATTGGGCCTGGCTGAATATAGTAACTAGTAACTAGACCTCTGCAGCTTTTCTCCTTGGCCTTTGTCTCCACTCCTACATAATGAGGAATGCAACGCATGTTGGAGAAGGGTTATATGACTGACTGAGAGCCCTGATGGACAAGGTGACATTGGTGATGGCCCCTGGTGTGAAGCAGGACCTGAAGGCACTGCTTTTCATTATACAGAAGTTGGATAATATTGGGGTGTCTGGCAGGAATGGCAGGGTTAGTCAGGCTTCTCTCAGAAACACTTCCAACAAGCCCTTCTCTAACCCAGAATGTTTTCAGAGCTCACTTGGCCATGCATTTAGAAACTCCTCAGCCCAACTGCCCCCTCTTTCTTCTTCTGTTTTGCATTTTACAGACATTTGAGGACTTGATATAGGGAATGTACCCCTCCTAGGGCATCAGGGAATGTTTGAAATATGATCTCTGTCCTCAAGATACTTAATGTGTTGTCGGGCAGAACATGTATCCAAAACACTATTATACAAAGCAGTACATGGTAAATGCTGTAAGGGAGAGCCAACATTTGTGGGGCCTCTGAACAGAACCAATAAGATTTTGACAGAAGGAGGTACACTGATGGGCTTTCCAGGATAGGAAATCCATTAGTAAGGGTGTGGAGCTAGGACCATGCAGGGAACATGGGTGGAGGGGGCTGTGACTGGGCCACTTGCTCTGGGACAGAACTTACAAGGGGAGAAGAAGGAAGGGGTGTGGAGTAAATGGCAGAGGCCCTAAAGGATGTGGGGCTGGGGAGGAATGCTGCTGGGCCTGGGGAGCCATTCAAAGGCTTTGACCCAGAAATGACAATGTCAGAACTGTGACATTAAATATGTGGGTCTCTGCAGGATGGTTGGAGGGAGTAGAGACCGGATTTGCTAAGACCAGTTAAGAGTCTGTTGTGGTGATTCAGGTAGAATAAGGGCCTGTAATCAGGCTGGTGGCAGTGGATTGGCAGAAAGTGTAGGTAGCAGAGAAAGAAGGGCAAGATAAAAAGTTAGAATCAGCAGGACTGGACTGATGAGAGTGCTAAGCTTAGGTGACTGGGAGGATGGTATTGTCATTATCAGAAATAGGGAAGGCGAGAGGAGGGACTGGTTGGGCATTGAGAAGAACTCTTGCTGGAGGAAAAGACTCTAGGTTTGGAATCCGAAGGCCTGAGCTCCCATGGCCCCTCTGCTTCTTCCCAGCTCTGAGACCTCTTTGGGTTCTATTTATTCCACTTTTTTTTTTTTTTTTTTTTTTTTTTTAAGAAGATGGTGCTATAAATGATTTTACAGTTTTCAAAATGACAGTTGAAAGCATAGAATGAAATGGCCAAGGGGAAAGTTTAGAGGAGACATCAGTAGTCCACTGATGGACTACTGGAAAAGACTGGCATTCAGGGGACAAGAAGGGGGTGGGGGCCATATCAGGAGAGGTCAGGTGATGGATGAGCAGGGTGGGAAGGAAGCGCTTTGGGAAGGAAGCGCTTCGAGAAGGAAAGGCAGGTGGTGGGTGGTGTCAAATGCTGTAGGGGTCAAGAAAAGGGCATAGGATAGAATGGCTAGAAAGCCATAGATGATGTTTGAAAGCTGCATTTCTTCTAGGGTTGTTAGGTTCAGGGTGAGTAGGTGGTGAGGGGACACAGTCAACAAATGTTGGTTACTCTTGAGATGGTGGTGGTAAAGGAAAAGCAGAGGAGATGGTTGCTCAGTAGATAAGCAGGGGCAAGGCAGGAGGGGTGGTTTTCCTTTTCTTAGTTTAGGAGTGACTTGAGCTTGTTTGTAGGAGAAGAAGTGGAGGCAGAGGAAGAGGAGACAAGAAGAATACTTGATGCTGCAGGGTCTTTCAGAGGTAGCAAAAGAGAAGAAGGTTGCACATGCACAAGGAGGGGTTAGCCTAGGGAAGGAGCAGGGGCGCTTTTTGAAGCAGGATGGCTGGGGAAAGGCTGAGGGAGTGATTATGCAAATGAAATGGACAACACTGGGAAAGTGCCTGAGAGGGGGTTGTCATACAGTAGGTGCTCAGTAACTGGTTGGTAGGTCCATCCTTCTGTCTGATTCCCTTCCTCATCTTGAGCTCTCAAACTCATTTTTCCAGCTGCTTACTGGATATTTCATCTGAGCCACCTCAGTTAAAAATTATCTCTGAAAGGGCTGACTGGTTAGCTCACTTGGGAGAGTGCAGTGCTGATAAGTCTAAGGTCAAGGGTTCAGATACCCATACTGGCCAGCCTCTGAAAAAAAAAATCATCTCTAAAATAATTCTTAAATCCTCTCACCATTTTCCTTCATCTTCCTGTCCTCATTATCTCTTGCCTAGGTTATTAGAATTACTTCCTAACTGGGCTCCCCCTTTCTGGTCTCTTGCTTGCCATTGCATGCTCTCTACTGCTGTCCAGGAGCTCTTCTAACCCACAGCAGTGTGATGGTATTACCCCCTGCTGAAACCTCCCAGGCTTCCCACTGCCTGGTTACAAAAGATGTCTTGCTGCTATCTGATGTCTGTCTGCCGTATCAGCTTCCACCTCTCATGTGGTCTCCCATCACTCAACGTCACCCATCCTGCTCCCCAACACACTGAGCTTCTTCCTGATCCCTGAGTGTGTCATAATCTGCCATGCGCCATGATTTGTTCTTCCGGCTAGGATGTCCTTCCTCCTTCCTCTGCAGGGTCATTCATTTCTCATAGATGGAGACCCAGCTTGGAGTCAGCACCCAGCAAAGCTGCCCTCGGCTTCCCCAGGCAATGCTTTACATTCTCTTCATACGGTTCTGTAGTACAACAGTCAAGCTGTATTGTGGTTAGTTAGTTTCCTGTCTACCTCTCCTGCAGCAAAGCTGCCCTCGGCTTCCCCAGGCAATGCTTTACATTCTCTTCATATGGTTCTGTAGTACAACAGTCAAGCTGTATTGTGGTTAGTTAGTTTCCTGTCTACCTCTCCTGCTGGGCTGTGAGCTTGCTAAGGACATCTGTATTGCCAGTGGCCGGCATGAGGCTTGGCATAAAACTTAGGATAGTCTCAGCAATTGTTGTTGAGTGAATTAATAAGTGCCCTGCTTGATGAAGAAGCCCATGGTACTATTATATCTTAACTCTGTGTGCACTCAGGTTATCTCTCAAGAAGAGAACACTGTGTTCTCCAGTGCCCAGCTGGGCCTTTGTTAGGTGGGGTTGATGCGCTGGCTTATTGGCAGGCTGGTTGGTCAGGAACCCCTTTCTTGCTGATGTCTGGGCTCTTGTCACCAGATGGGACTGAGTATGGGCTGAGTGAAGCTGACATGGAGGCCTCGTACGCCACAGTGAAGAGCATGGCGGAACAGATAGAGGCCGACGTCATCCTCCTGCGAGAACGTCAAGAAGCTGGGGGCCGTGTGCGTGATTACCTGGTCCGGAAACGAGTAGGAGACAATGACTTCCTGGAGGTCAGGTGAGGAGGCCTCACAATAGTTCAGGGGTCCCCCACTGCATGGTCTAGTGCTTTACAAAAAATGGTGATTGAGCCTGTGACACTCGGTATGCCAGCCCCACCTTCCCTTCCTGAGGTGTGGAAAGAGTGTCCAGGGACATGATTGCTCTGTTCTCTATTTCTGTACTTCCCTGTCCCTCTATAGTTCCATTTGGGAAGAATGGGAGAGGGGCCAGCTATACATTCTGTGGCCATTTTGTGGTTTGTAGTTTTCCCATCAGCTTGCAAGTCTAAAAACCAGGGAAATGGAAGAGAGCATTTTGTGCTTCTTGTGGCTTTGGGGCTCCTCCTGGCAGCATTGGAGAAACCAGTGGAAGTTAAGGGAGAAGAGCCATTGTGGGAGCCTAGTTCCTCCTGAATAGCTCTTTGTGCTGCCTGGATACAGCTCCAGGAATATTCCCAATGTGCTCATTCAGGAACAGGAGGAGCAGTGAACCGGAAGGGCTCAGGGGTGAGCCTGGACTTACAGATCCAGGTACTGGGGTTCCGAGTTGTCTCTTCACCTCGCTCATTCACTAACTCTCACATGGATGTATGGGTCTGTTCATGTACATGCAGGGTAGCAGTAGTGGGCAACGTGGATGCCGGCAAAAGCACGCTTCTGGGGGTCCTGACACATGGGGAGCTGGACAATGGCCGAGGCTTTGCCCGCCAGAAACTCTTCCGCCACAAACATGAGATTGAATCTGGTCGCACCAGCAGTGTGGGCAACGACATTCTGGGCTTTGACAGTGAAGGCAATGTGGTGAACAAGCCCGACAGCCATGGTGGCAGCCTGGAGTGGACAAAGATCTGTGAGAAGTCCACTAAGGTTATTACCTTCATCGACTTGGCTGGCCATGAGAAGTACCTGAAGACCACTGTCTTTGGCATGACTGGGCATTTGCCTGACTTCTGTATGCTCATGGTAAGTGTGAGGTGCACTTCAGTAGGGAAGGCTTCATCAGAGCTGGTTGGGGTGTGGTTATGTGCAAGTGTTTGAAATTGTTCTGAGATTGAGGCCTGTTGGTTTGGGGGGCTTTGATGTTGGGTAAGGATGGCAAGTTTTGCAGGGCTGCCCTGTCCTCTGAGCTCTACTCTCTTATCAAGGATTGAACCTTGATCTCTCCCGTACATTGAACCAGGCAGGGATTCTCTTGGTAAAGTGCCATTTGCAGACCTCTCTTATTCTGGGGAAAGGCACAGAGGAGGGTGTCTTATGGGGCTTACTTATTACTTTCAGAAATGTTTTCCCCAGAGGCTTCGGCTGCTTGAGGAGGTAGCACCAGGTGGCACCCTTAGAGAGTTGGGGAAGAAATGGAGGAGAGCACCATAAGTGGGTACAAGCCGCAGTCAGGAGGGCCTGAGATGTGACCTCTTCCAGAGCCTGGGAGGGGTATCAGCCAGTGCACAAGCCCTTGTTGTGAGGCGCTTGCATGCCTGGCCCTTGCTAGCCTGATGATACAGCAGTGATCAGGGCTGTCCTAGGGCTCCTGGAGAGCTTATAGTCTATGTGTTAAGGTTTTTAAGTAGCTTGTCATGTACATTACCTGAAAAGCAAAAGAAGCAGAGGGCTCTGTGTTGGATCCTCTTGCCAGCTTTGCATTTGTGTCCCACTGATCTTCCTCTCTGGATATTGAGTGGGAGTGGTGAGGCCCACAACCTTGTGCGTAGCTTCACAGTTTTTACAGAGAGGGAGCGAGAGTGCACATGTGTGAATGAGCAAGTTTTCCTCTGGCAAGTCCTTCCCAAACCCTTTCTCCATTTCCCAATTCCTCTAGCTGCCTGTATTAAGAAGGGTAGTAAACACAGCATCTGTTAATAGCAAACTTGATCAAGTTGCCCCACAAACACAGGTTCTCAGGAAAATTCTCCCCAAACTGGAGAGTAATAAAGAGAGGCAGAACTCTTGTTGGCTCTCTGCCTAGGGTTCTTGGGATCTCAGCATGAGTTCATCTCCCATTTCATTAAACATTGCAAAGGGCTATTACCAACTTTCTTGATTGAGCTAAGAAAAGCTCTCCAGGAAGGGGTCTCAATGGAAGATCCACAGGGATATTTGGGGAAGTTGTTGAGTTGGTAATAAGAAGGGTATAGAAACCAGTTTAAAGTGTTTTTCTAGGGCTGGCCCATGGCTTACTCGGAGAGTGCAGTGCTGATAACACCAAGGCCACGGGTTCGGATCCTATATAGTGATGGCCAGTTTGGTCACTGGCTGAGCGTGGTGCTGACAACACCAAGCCAGGGGTTAAGATCCCCTTACCAGTCACCTTTTTTTAAAATGTTTTTCTAACTGAGCTACAGTGATCAGTACCAATTAATGGAAATATCTTCACCCCAGACAAAATGTTCATATCTGACTTTCCATAAGTCCATAATCCAAACAAATCTTAAAAATTCTGTTGAAAAAAATGAAATATTTGATTATTCTTCCATGGCAATTAATTTCCAGGAAAAAAGTATTTAAAATATATAGACCACAGAGTGTTAGAGCTCTCTCTTATCCAGGTTGGGAACAAAGCAAGTCTGGGTTGAATTGGAAAGGTGGTTGAAGGACATGGGAATTATTAGGAGGAAGATCATGGAGGTGTCCTGGTATAGGAAAAAGGAACACAGTCAGGCCTGGGTCAGCTGTGTCAGTGGGGTGGTGACTCACCTGTGAGCTGGGGTGATCAAATGAGAGCATCTTAGTGAAGACACTCTGGAATGTGAGCACTATATAAATACATCATGGTAATTTTTGTTTTGGTAAGTAATACAATCATATGGTACAAAAATAAAAAGGAACCAAATGGTTTATAGTGAAAAGTCTCCCTTCCTTCTCTGTGTAGTTTCCTCCTAGAGACAACCAGTATTTCCAGTTTCTTGTGTATCTGCCAGAGATATTTTATACTCATACAAGCAAATGTGTTATACATTTTCTACCTCCAATTTCAAACATTCAGAAAAGTTAAAAGAATAGTATAATGAATACCAGAAACCCACCACTTAAATTCAACAATTATTGGGCTGGCCCCGTGGCTCACTCGGGAGAGTGCGGCGCTGGTAGCGCCGAGACCGTGGGTTCACATCCTATATAGGGATGGCCGGTGCGCTCACTGGCTGAGCGTGGTGCGGACCACACCGTGCCGAGGGTTGTGATCCCCTTACCGGTCAGGGAAAAAACAAAACAACAACAACAACAACAACAACAAAAAAAACCAAAAATAAATTCAGCAATTATTGGGCCGGCCCAGTGGTGCACTGGAGGGTGCGCCACTTGGGAGTGTGGCGGCGCTCCCGCCGAGGGTTCGGATCCCATGTGGAGACCGGTTCCCGCTCACTGGCTGAGCGCAGTGCGGGCGCAACACCAAGGGTTGTGATCCCGTTGCCGGTCCCCAGTGCGGGCGCGACACCGAGGGTTGCGATCCCGTTACTGGTCAGTAAAAAAGACAAAAAGGAAAAAAAAAATTCAGCAATTATTAACATTTTGCCATATTTGTATACGTGATGGATGCATATATGTATATATGTTTTGTTTGGGTGTTCTTTATTTTTTGACTGAATCATTTGAAAGTAGGTTGTAGACATTGTGACTCTTTACCCCCAAATACTTCTAAAACTGAGGTCTGTCTTCTACTGTTACTGTAACCAAGAAAATGAACAATAGTTCCCTAATAGTCTCTAGTATCTAGTTTGTATTTACATTATCTCAGATATTCCCCAAATGTCTTACAGCTTCTTTTTTTTAAGACAGTGATCCAATCACTCACTTTTTTATGGTAGCATACTATCTACACCTTACTTTTTTTTTTGGTGGCGGCTGGCTGGTACAGGGATTAAACCTTGGACCTTGGAATATACCTTGCTATTTATTTCCATTAAAAACATATATTAGAGATTACCCCATATCAGTAGATAAAGAGTTTCCTTTTTCTTGTGTGTGGCACGTTTTGAGCATGTGCCCTAATTTCTTTTAAGTAATCTTTATTGTGATATTTCAAAACATTTATTCTCTCTAGCTGCCAAAAAACAAAAATAAAACCACTTATTGTTACTGGAAGGAAGAATAGTAACAGTAATAACAGCTGCCATTACTTGAACACCTAGTTCATGCTGGTTCTCTGCCGGACCCTTCATATATGTTATGGCATTTAAATTTCAAGTGACCTTCTAGAGTGGATATTGTTATCCCCCCATTTTACAGATGGGGAAACTGAGGGCCAGGGATGTTAAGCTGAATCCTCTTTGATGACTCTGGGCAGTTATTTTTCCCAAACTGTCTGGGTTTGTCTTTTTTATTGCTTACAAGTCTCCTCAGATTTTGATAGCCCACATCGTTGAGTCAGGGATTAAAGTAATCTGTGCCCAGCACAGCTTTTTTCTTTGAGGCCCTTTGCCCCACACACCAGCAATCTCTGTCTCTCTTGTCCTGACAGTTCTTTTCTGTGTTGGGGCAGGTAGGCAGCAATGCTGGCATCGTGGGGATGACCAAGGAGCACCTGGGCTTGGCATTAGCACTCAATGTACCTGTCTTTGTTGTAGTCACCAAGATTGATATGTGTCCTGCCAACATCCTGCAAGGTAAGTGAAGCCTCTAGTCAGCAGCAGCTTCTCTGTTTGGGGCCGTCACCCACTGTGCCTCCTTGGTGGTATCTTCTGCTTCTTCCTTCCCTATTTAGCTCTTGTTCTGAGCACAGCTCAGCATTATCCTCTGATCTGTATGCCTATGGTTCCAAGTGTAGGATCCTTGAGATCCCTAATCTGGCACCTCTTTTCAGGTGATCCCAGTCAGATGGAATTGGGTTCTACCATCTAAGCTGGATGTGTTTGGAAAAGTTTGGGCAGAAGATCTAATTACCTTTTACCACTAAAGCTTCAACACAGGGTTGCAGGACTAGACCTTTGTGCATTTCTCCCTCACTGCTGCAGATTATAGAAGAGAAGTAGAGAGGTATTCTTTTGGAAGGCCTCATAAAGACCTCTCCTGGACAGTTAGAAGTCTGCAGGTCCTTTTGTCAGATGAGATTTTTTTTCCAGGAAGCAGTGCATTCTGGGAAGAACATTGTCCTTCTCAGGATCCCCCAAGGCACTTGCTTACAGTATGCAGGTCCTCTAAAGACCATGGAGAAATAGGTTTTTCAGACTCACAGCCTTAGAAAACAGGCCCTGTCTGTGCTCTCTCTTTTCTCTCACATTCCCATCCAAAGTTTTGATCTTGCTTTTTGCTTCTCCAGGCATTGTGGCATTTAAACTGGTCCATCTGTCATAGTCTGTTTCCTGCTTGCATCAGTAATGAACGGACCCATCTTGCCCTGGAAACCTGGCCAAAGAGAAGGCTATGTCCTCTAATTCTGTTCCATTTCACCCTTTAAGAAACCCTGAAGCTATTACAGCGCCTGCTGAAGTCACCAGGCTGCCGGAAGATCCCCGTGCTGGTACAGAGCAAGGATGATGTGATTGTTACAGCCTCCAACTTCAGCTCCGAAAGGTAATGGGTGCGGAGCCTGGAGGGCCGCAGCAAATGATAGGCCTGGAATGACTGTCAGTTTATGAGGTCTCATGGAAACACCACATCAGAACACCTCTCACCATTCAGAGATTGGAGGAAATAGAAGGTTCTGGTCTCAGAATGAGGTCTCCCATGTCGGCAGTGTTGCCCCAGGGGCTATATCAGGTGACCCAGATTCTGAGATCCTGGTCTCCCTGAGGTTGGAATTCCAGGTGAGTTTTCAGTGTCCTCCTCTGTGCAATGGAAATAATATTACCTTCCCCATAGGGCTCTCGTGAGTTTTGGAAATGATTTATGTAAAGCACTTAGCGCTGTGCCTGGTTGGTGTATGATAAATACATGGCCATTTTTATAGCTGTAATTATTAATTTTTTTGTACTGTTGTTTCTCAAAAGCCCTGTAATCACAGATCAATTTTGACATTTACTCAATAATGTATCCTTTCATTCCATAAATATTTATTGATGTTTGTTCTGCCTGGCTGTTCATTTAGATGTTGAAGATTCATAGTTGACATGAACCCAGTCCTTGTCCTCAAGGTGTTCAGCTCCTTGGTCAGAGCTTCTCTTGTTCGTAGTGAATTTTGCTAACTCTGCTCCTTCGCCCAGAGCCCAGGCCTTCTTAGAAGCAGTCTGCCTCCTGATTTGGTCTACGGTGCAAGACCCAGAGCAGCCTGGCTTTTTTGCCCGTGCCTCTACCTTGATGCTCTCTTCGGCAGCACCAGATGGCCAGCAGAGGGCACTTTTTAGACAGCCCCATTTTAGCTCATTCACATTTTTACATGCTTATTCTGTGCAGGCACTATTTCTAGGAGTTATGGGGAATATATAATTCCTGATCTCAAGAAGTTTAATTCACCCTGAATAGGAGAGACAGGCCATTTAGATGACTGATGGAAAATCAGATGGAGTCATGTGTAACAGACATGAAAAGCTCTCCAGGAACTCAGAGGGGTTGAGATGGGCTCTGAAGTATGAGAAAGGTTTGGAAGTTGGATAAAAGGGAAGGAATCCAGGAAGGAGAAACAGAGTGAGCAAATCCATGGGAGCAAGAAAGTGCCAAGCTTTTAGGAGAATGGAAGTTTCTCTGGTATGGTTAGAATATAGGAATTCGAGAGAAATGAATGTGCAAAGATGGCTATAAGCCCGAGTGTGAAGGGCCGTGAATGTTGGGAGAAGGGATTTGGGCTATCTTCTCTGCAGTGGAAAGACGGTTAAGGATTTTAAGCAAGGATGTGTATGCTTGAGGAAGAAGAGGCAGTCGTGAGGTTCCAAAGTAGGGCAGTGATGGAGGGACAGAGAGGAAGGGACAGGTGTCAGAGACAAAACTCAGTAAGAGGAGAAGGCCTTGTAGCAGTTCTTGCTAGTAGTTGCTAGGTCAAGGGCTTAAGAGTCAAGCCCTCAGAGGCAGGTGAAGGAGAAGTGGGGTCATTAGCAATGGCATCTGCTCCTAGAGTACTCTTGCAGTTCCCAGCGTGTGGCGGGGCAGGAGCTGACCACCTTAGCTCCTCTCTCCTTTTTCTTCCCCTTCAACTTAGGATGTGCCCGATATTCCAGATCTCCAATGTTACAGGCGAGAACCTAGATCTGTTGAAGATGTTCCTCAACCTCCTCTCCCCCCGCACCAGCTACAGGGAGGAAGAGCCTGCTGAGTTTCAGATTGATGACACCTACTCTGTCCCAGTAAGTGGCTTCTGGTGGGACTGAGCAGAGTAGGTGGCTGGGTGGGCATTTCCTACAGGGGCATCACGGGGTGTGTCTGTATTGGGGATGGACTAACTGGGCTGAGGTCTTCTCCTTGGCAGGGTGTGGGCACAGTGGTGTCAGGAACAACACTGAGGGGCCTGATCAAGCTGAATGACACACTGCTGCTGGGCCCAGACCCTCTGGGTAACTTCCTGTCCATTGCTGTCAAATCCATCCATCGCAAGCGCATGCCTGTCAAGGAGGTGCGGGGGGGCCAGACAGCTTCCTTCGCATTGAAGAAGGTGAGTGTCGATAATACTAAAGACTCCCCTCAGGCTCCATTATGCTGGACTCTGGGTCTGATGCTTTACTCGCCATTTCCAGTGCTGGTGACTGCTCTGCAAGATAAGGATACTGACCTTACTTTTACAAATGGGAAAACCAAGGCTTAGAGAGTCCAGTGACTTGCCCAAAACACACAGTGCTAGAACCAGGGCTTGAACCAGGACTGCCTGCCTCCTAAACTCTTTCTCCCTGTAGTGCCTGAGCATAGTGCCCTGAGCTCAGTAGTGAGGTCAGATAGGAGTGTCCCTTCTGTGCAGGGGATTCTTCTACTTAGGGCCATTGAGGTCTGCAAAAAATCCTCTTCTCATTCGGCCTTCTCATGGGGTTTGGGCGAGTTCTAGCTTTGGGGTCACCTACCTTCCCCACCAACCAAATTAGCCAGGAAAAGTGGGACTTTATTCCCTCCAGTGGTCAGGTCATGCTCACCATGTTCCTGCCACCTGAATACTTGACTTCCCTTGCCTCATCACCCATCCTTCAAGGCCCAGCAGCTAAAATACCAGCTCCTGCATGAAGCCTTTCCTTACGCCAAGTAGCAGTGTTAAGGCTTCTCACATAGCACCAAGTCTGCCTCCTGCTGTACACTGTAGAAGGTCCAGTGTGGTAAGGGGACAAGGCTGAGTTGGAGTTGTACCAGCTCCTGCATGAAGCCTTTCCTTACGCCAAGTAGCAGTGTTAAGGCTTCTCACATAGCACCAAGTCGGCCTCCTGCTGTACACTGTAGAAGGTCCAGTGTGGTAAGGGGACAAGGCTGAGTTGGAGTTGTTCCTATTCCTAGAAAGACTCCTCTTCCAGGACCAGAGGGTGAAACCAGAACACATCACTGTCCCTGAGTTCTGGGGTTCCCTCTTTCTTTCAGATCAAGCGCTCGTCCATCCGGAAGGGCATGGTGATGGTTTCCCCACGCTTGAATCCCCAAGCCTCCTGGGAATTTGAGGCTGAGATTCTCGTCCTCCACCACCCCACCACGATTAGCCCACGCTACCAGGCCATGGGTAGGTGTCTAAGGCCCTGCCAGGCCAGGAAGCCCCCACTCTCACTCCCCACTAAAGGTGCTACAGCAACCCAAGCACTGTAGTTCCAGCTCCAGCCAAGAGGCAGTTCACCATCCAGTTTAGTGATGTCATTCCCTCTGTTCCACCACGAGCTGCGCCATTTATTCAGTTCCGCACACACTAACTGGGGGCTGGGCTGTAAACCCAGACTTGTCCTCAAGGACCTTACCTTCATTCCTTTTGTGAATATCTGCTGAACACTGCCGTGTGCCCAGTGGTGTTGCCAGGGTGCTGGGAGCAGAGATGAGATGGGCAAAGGCCTTCCCTCCAGGAGATCACAGTCCAGAGAGGGGGCATACATGCAAACAGTGCCCTGTAATTCCAGGAACTAGGACCCCTGTCTGTACAGGGCCTGGGGGTGGGGGCAGGGGGTGGGAAAAGGTGGGAGAGTGTGAGGCAGAAGCAGATCCAGGAGCAGGCCTCCCAAGGCCTTCAGCTCTGGAGATGAGCCCCACACTGCCACAGCTCAAGCATATTTCACGCTTTCTCTTGCTGCTTCCCCTTGTGCCGAGGCCACAGAGCGGTTCAAGCCTGTCCTGACCTTCTTGCTCCCTTGGCAGTGCACTGTGGGAGCATCAGGCAGACAGCCACCATTCTGAGCATGGACAAGGACTGTCTGCGCACTGGGGACAAGGCCACTGTACACTTCCGCTTCATCAAGACCCCTGAGTACCTGCACATAGACCAGCGGCTGGTATTCCGGGAAGGTCGCACCAAGGCTGTTGGCACCATCACCAAGGTATGGTGGGGCAGACCTCCTTGCCTTTTCCCAGGAAGCACCAGGGGCCACTCCACTTCTAGAGAGCATGAGCACAACAGGCTCTTCTTGAGAAGCTGAGGAGTCTCCCTAACTTCCAGGGGCAGAGGCACAGTCACTGCTTTGGGAGAGCTGGACTAGCACAGAGGTGTGGCCTTGGTGCCATCTTCTCCGCTCTCCCTGAGAGGTGTCCCTGGGCCTCTCATCCTAGGCTTTGGTGGTGACCATGGAAGAGAGAAGGTGAGACTAGGGCATGGCCTTTCTCTGTAGGAAATAATGCTGGCAGCGTGTCTAGGCCTAGCAAGGGTCAGCCTCCCAGGTGCCAGCACAGACTCCTGTGGCCTGGCAGGGGCTGCAACTGAGATCTCCCCTCACAGCAGTGGGTCTGGTTGCAGTGAGTGTTGGACAGTGCAGGGGGAGTGGGTGTGAGTTCCCTTGGGGCTTGAGCTGTTTGTGTGTCCTGGAGCCCACCTTTTGCCCTCTGCAGTTCTCGTCCATGGCTTTGGGTAGGGGCATTTGATAGAGTGGTTTGACCCTTACTCCAAACAGAGGAAGAAGTGGCATGAACCTGTCTGAGATCTTGGAATCAGCCTCAGGCTGGCCTTTCCTCCAGAATGGTCCTCCTTGGGCTCATCTGTGGTCAACCTGGGGTGCAGTGTTTATGTGTGGGGGGTAGGGAGGAGGTCATGTCCTTAAAGGCCTGCTTGCCTCTGGGACTGAGAGTTTGGCGGAGGCTGCAGCACACCCTGTGATGTCCTCTGGGACTTAGCTGGCCTCCTCCTTGCTTTGTTTGAGATTGAACTTAGGCCACAAGGGAACATCCCAAATCAGTCACTCCTGGGTGGTAGCTTTTAAGATTTCTGATAGCCAGAGAAACCTGAAGTTAAAACTTGCCCCAGTCTCTTATCACAGGCGCAGCAGCAGGATCTGGGGGCTGGAGGTGCAGCTGATACTCTGAGGAGTTTCAGCCACCTTAGCAAGAAGCAGAGCTTTGAGTTCAACTCCCCAGGCTCTGGGCAGCCTGGGAACTGGGCTGACTGGGAGGTGGCAGACAGGTTCACAGATTTGTCTGCTGGAACAGCAGCTGGAACAGGATAGAGCCTTTCTGGGCTGGGCAGAGGCTAGAAGTGAGGCATCAGCCTCTGGCCATGGCAGTCCTGGGCTGCTAAGTGGGGACGAAAACACTTCTCATCCCTACTGCCTCCTGTCATTGCCCTCCTGCCATCCGCCTCGCCCGAGGCCAGCCAGATCAGCCAATGAAGAGTTCCCAAGAGAAGGGGCGCGGGGGTGGCAGCTGAGCTGAGCCACTGCCCTGTAGCTCCAGCCTCACCCTCACCTCCTTGGCTCCACAGCTCCTTCAGACCACCAACAACTCCCCAATGAACTCCAAGCCCCAGCAGATTAAAATGCAGTCAACAAAAAAGGGCCCCCTGACCAAACGAGAAGAGGGGGGCCCGTCTGGCGGGCCAGCGGTAGGGGCACTCCCCACTGGAGATGAAGCTTCCTCTCTAGGGGCTGTGCAGCCGGCTGCAGCAAGCAGTCTCCAGCTGCAGGTGAGTGTGGGCTCCATGGCCTCAGGCAGGGTGGCACCAGGGTGGCAGGGGGTGCGGCTGTTACTCTGATTTGGTGGAGGAGAGCCTCAGGCATAGATAGAATGTGTTTTCCACCAACTTCTGGCAGGTAAGTGCTGCTAAGTGTGAACTGTTTATCTCTTAAGGCAGTGTTTTGTAAACTATGAGATGTGGCCTACATAAATCAATTTAATTGGTTCTGATTAGAATTTGGTTTTAATGAAGTAAAATAGAATAGGAAAATGTCAAGGTTTTCCTTTCATAGTAAGAGTACATATTGTTTGTGGGTGGGGAAGCAATATATGTGTGCACTGCAGTCCAATAGGTTAGAGGGTCCTCCTGTGTCCCCTCCCTGACATGTACACATCCTGAAGGGGAAGTGGCCTTGGGCTATGTCAATGCTGCTCTGACTTGGCATCTCCCAAAGTAGTTCTCTCCTGGCCTAATGAGGTCTGGCACTCCCTCGCACTCATCTTCCCATGGCCTCTGCCCTTGTCGGACCCCTCTTTGGAGAAAGTGGCTTCTGCCTGGATCTCTCTGTCCATTCTGCTCTCTCTCCCATTGAACCTTTCCTCTGGTTCGTTCACTTCCTTTCTGCTTCCATCTGTCAGTAGCAGTGAATGTTGATTCTTGCTCTTCTTTGTGCTTCTCTGAAGGGCTTCCCCTTACACCTTTATCACTCACATGCATCCCACCACCCTGCAAGGAGGGCAAGGTGGGCTCCATTTTTCAGACGCGAAGTGCTGCGAGCAAGGTCACCTAGTGAATTCCTGGTCAGGTTGGGGATAGGGCCACACTGCCTGCCTGCTCATCTTGTGTCCCCTTTTTCCTGCTGCCCCTGCCCCTCTGCTGTCCTGCCCTGCTCCCCATGGACCAGCAGTTCTCAAGCTCCTTTTTTCTCTTTTTCAGCCCAAACCCAGCAGCGGGGGCCGGCGACGAGGGGGCCAGCGCCACAAGGTGAAGTCCCAGGGGGCCTGTGTGACTCCTGCCAGTGGCTGCTGAATCTTCCCCTGCCCGCCCCCCTCCCCCCGCCACCACCCAAGGAATCCTCACACACTGGCCACTGCTCCCCCAGATGGGCAGAGCAGCTCTGACCACCACCTGCCGTCCCCCAGGCCACAGCCGGAGCCTCCTTACTCCCCCCACCCCCATTTTCCAGGGGGTTGTAATTTATAAGCTGAGGAAGGCGGCCGACTTCTGGAGGACTGCCCTCCCATCCTCTTCCCTGCCTTCTTCCCCACTCACACATTTTTTGTACATCTGGGCCCTTAGTTTTTATTCCTTTTATTATATATCTCTGTCTCTAAGTGTGTGTGTGTGTGTGTGTGTGTGTGTGGTGCAGGAGTGCCGCCAGTCAGGGCCCTGTCGGTCTCTCTCCTTTTCTCCTCCATGACTGGCTGCCCACCTGCCTGCCTGCCCGCCCATCTGTTGGGCTGTGTATCTGTCTCCATGCGAATCCTCAGGGCCTTTAGAGGGTGTGAGGAGCTGAGGGAGCCCGCCTCCCGTCTCACTGCTCCTCTCGGCACTCACAGGCCTCTTCTGTGGGGCTGGAATCTGGGCTGAGGGGCTCCTGGGATTCGGTGTCTGCTGCTGTGAGAGCAGAGAATCCCCAATCTAGGACTTGGGGATTTTAACAGGGAGAAAATGGTGGCTTCCCCTTTTCTTTCTCTCCCTTTTTCCCCTTAAACCCGCAAACAGGTAATGCCCAAAGCTCTTCAGCTGTAACCTGTAGATGTGTGGAGGGGAGTAGTGATTGGATTATAGGACCCTCCCCATCCTTGACTCTGACCCTTGCCACTGACCCAAAGACAGCTGATGAGTTTTCCCCTTGGAGACAATCCTCTGTTTGCCTGGGCTGTCCCGGGCTACTCCTGGCTTCTGCTGATCTGCCCCACCTGGAGGCTCTCACCTTGCCTAGGAGCTACCTCCTGTGGCTTGGACTGTGGCTTTTTGCTGGGCTTAGGGGCACTGGTTACTAGACTTGGGTCTGGGCCTGCTCAGGAGCATGTTTTCTAGTACCTCCTGTTGGGGTTACAGAGATGTCCTCTGGGCTAGGCTGGACTGGAACTCCTCCTTCCCTACCACATCACTCCCACACTGCTGCTACAGGAGCAGAATAGTGACAAGCCTGAGACTCAAGTTTGGAAGCCCTGATTGGGGTACAGGGAGGGCAGGTAGGGGATAGTGCAGGGGTATCTTCCAGGCCCAGCACAGAGCATTTAGTCCTCTGGAAGAATTGCTGCCTGGAATGGGGGAGGGGGTGCGCAGGCCAGAAATGACAAAGTGGGCTCCTAACCAGCCTGGACTGAGCTCTGCACTGAAGCCCTCAATTTAGGGTGGGCTGACAGGACAGGATGTGTTCCTGCGCTGGCTGAGTCCTTCAGCCTTGCCTCCTTCCTGTCCTGTTCCCAACCCTCTCCTTTCTTCCTGCTTCCTGACTGCTGGTCCCCTCCCCTCCTTCCAACTGTTTCTAGTTATCACTGACCTGTGGCCATGGACTGATCAGACCAGCATTCAAAATAAAAGTTTGTTCTAACCCGACAGTGTTGTGTTCCCTGCCCACCTCCTCCAGCTGGAGGTGCTGCCACAGGGAACCTGTTGCTGTGCCTGAGCTTGAGCCCTGCTGGCAGCCCAGCTCAGGGCAGGGCTTTGGGGAGCCTGGCTTCCCCTGTCAGGCAGGCATGGCTTCAAAGTTCAGGCTCCTCCACCGGCTGTGTGACAGGACAAGTTACCAACTTTCTCTGAACCTCAGTTTCCTCATCCCCCACAAATTCCACCGTCAGGGTTGTTGTGCATATTGATTGGGTGAGAGACGGTAGGTGAGGCCCTGGAGTTCCCTGCACGTGGGAGGTGCTCCCTCAGGACCCAACGTATGTGGCCAGGACTGCCAGGGGCTCTCCCATGCTTCATGTTCTTTTACATTCACAGTTACCGTCCGAGATAGGTGTTGTTTTGTTTTTCTAGTGAGGGAAACTGAAGAAGCTCAGAAGTGTCACCAGCAGGTGTTAGTTCCTGCGCCAGCCCTTCCCCACAGTTTTTCCTCGTCAGCTGCTGCGGCTTGTCCTTTGCCCCTTCTGTTGTCTATTGGCTGCTTCCCTCTCGCTCTTTGCCCTGGCTCTGGCTCCACTTCCAGGGGCTGCTGCCCACAGGTGCCTCTGTAATAGGAGGGCTCTGGCACTGAGGACCCTGACGTGGCAGGGGCTGTGGAGTCTTTCTGCAGGCCTTCACCATGGGGGACCTTGTTTTGTCTTTTGTCCCTGTAAGTGGCAGTGGTTGCCAGAATCATTCTTTGCATTCAGGAGCTCTGGCCACCACCCTGGCCTCTGCCCACAGACATTCAGGAGGATGGGTCTGGATCTGTGTGATCACCAGGCACATACCTGCTAGCAGGGAGCTGATGGAATCCAGTGTTTTACTGACGTTGACAGGGACTACAAAAGTCCATTCAGGTCTCAGCCCTCCCAGCTATTCATTTGGAACAAAACACCAGCCCTTTTGCAGTTGATAAAGAATAAAGTTGTTAATCCAGTCATCTGGAGTGGCAAGGCCTGGCTCTTCTATGCCTGCAGCAGTAGGTGTTTGTGTCGTCTTTACTGGGAGTGAAGTCCTGTATGATGGGATGGGGATTGAGATGGCCAGATCCCTGACTTCACAGTCTGGACCACTGTTCTGGCTTGTTGACCACCCTGACACGGAGTGAGATGAGGAGAAAGGAACGTGCCATGGTGCAGGGGAAGTAGAAGCTTGATTGGGGCTGGAGGAAGTGCCATGGAGAAGATGGTGTGGGGGCTGTACTGTGTGGGGCCAATAGGATTTGAATGTGTGCACATGGGCAGAGGGTATGTGCCTGGCCCAAGAGGGCATGAACACAGGCACCGAGCTCTAACGGTGTGTGGGGCAAGTTCCAGGGACTTGTGTATTGGTGCCAGTCAGGGATATCTCCTTTGTTGAAAATGGTGCTAGTTACAGAGCAGGTATTCAGTCAATTAGGGGAGGCGAGCTCAGGCCCAGCTGTTTCCTAGGACTCAGAGCTGGCCCAAAGGCTCCGGGCTGGATGTGTGTTCCACCCAGCCCCCTCCCAACTGACCAGGGTTCCTGCCTTTAATTTCTCACTCGTGATGAGGAGCAGCCCTGGCCCAGGTGCCATGGTCAGTACGAGAGCCTTCAGGGTTAGGCTGGAGAAGTGGTCCTGAACTCAGTCTAGGGAACTGTTCCCCCCTGAGCTGAGCTAGCAGTTTCTGGCCCTTCAGGGACCACCTCCTTGTTCCATCCCAGTTATAGGTAGAAGGGGGAAATACCTAATTCTCATGGAGGAGAATCACTGCACTCGAGGTGGACACAGCCAGTAGTAAAGGTTGTTGTAACTTTTTCTGCCTCTGCTCAGTGGAACTGAGACAGGAAAAGCCTCTGTAATGGGGTATCAACGATAACTAATAAAGCCATCTTCTTCCTCCTGCCAGCTCTGGAGCTCAGAAACACTGGAGTAGGAATAAGTCTTTGGAAACATTGGTTTGGTTAAGAATTTATTTCCTTATTTTCCCAAGAGCAGCTATCCTATGCAATGGCCAGATAAAAACCATATTTCATTGATCTTGGGCATCATTTATTTATTTTTTGCATAGGCATAAATTAGAATCTGGAGATAAAAAAATTAAGAACCAATAGTGCAGCATTTGTGACAGGAGAGCACAAAACAAAACCTGGTTGTCTCAGGGCAAAGGCAGGGGCTGTGCGGAAGCAGCGATGGGCCATGGGACAGCTGTGGCCTCACAACCACTTCATTCCAGCCCCATACTCCAGAGCCGATTTGAGATTCTGATTCCAGAGTCCTGTGCTCATGGAGCCCCGTGCTCCCAGCCTTCCTTAGAGGCTGGGCATTGCCTGCATAGCAGCCCCTCTTGCCCCTTCCCCACAGGCCAGAATCAACAGACACAGCCAGAACCAGGGACTCAGGCCTCTTAGTGGCCAGGAACAAGGAACTGAGTTTCACCCAGTGCCTCACAGAATGGGGCTTGGAATCAAGCCCTTAGCTTTTCAGTTAAAAAAATCAAGATCTTGAAAAATATATACATAGTAAAACAGGGCCTGCTGGGTCCAAAAGTCCCCTCCTCATCTTCCTCCCTACCCAAGGTAACTTCTGCCAATCTCCTCCCCCACCAGCCTCCACCTGACTGTCCCCATAGAGAATGAGCCAGAAGGAAACTGGATCTGAGCAACAGCTGAAAGATCCCTAGGGGGTAGCCTGAGGGTAGGGCCCCTGCATCAGGGCCTGATTAGATGGGGATGGACTAGTGCAGACAGACTTGACACCCTGAACATCACCATCATCATTGTCACCAGACCACCACAAGAATCTGGGGAGACCCCCGCTCCCCACCCTCCTAGCTAACCCCAGATGCTAATGGCCCCAAAGACAGCTCCGGGTTCCCCATACCCTGGGGAGATGTGAAAAGCTTGCTGTGGGGTGCAGGCAAGCCCAAGCAGGAATGGGGAGCAGAGCAAGCCCTAACCCCAGCATCAGGAGGGTAAAAGCAACTAGCAACTATCCCCAGCAGAGGGGACTCCTACAGGGCTGGCCCCCAGGCCATTCAGAGCCACACAGGCAGCAGCCCTTAGAGGCACATAGGAGCTAGTCCCCTCTAGGGTACAAGAAGCCCCATGACCCACTTCTACCCGGAACAAATAAAGGCTTCTGTAGAAGCCCTTTAGGGGCCCTGTGGGCTAAGCTTCCCTAGGTTGATGGCACCAGCCCTACCAGGCATTTGCTTCCTGGGGACAGTGCCATCCTGTACTCTGCTGAGCACCTTCCTCCCGCAGGGCCTCATTTCCCTAACCAGGATAGGGGGCAGCTTTGTTCATCCAGCTCACCCACCCCCAGGTCCTGGCTTGGCCCCCCACAGCTTTGGCACCCGCTTCATCCAAGCACCTCCCAACAAGAGCTCCGTGGGTGCCAGCCCCTCCACCCTGGCCCAGGACAGTAGGGTCTCACTTCTCCCCACCTCCCAGTCCCCCACAATATGCTACATATGTACACCCTCCCAGAAGGGGGGAAGGAGATGCCTGCTGGCACGAGGAGGAATGAAAGGAGACGCTGGAGCCTGCTGGCCACCTTGAGCTGCCCTGCTGCTCAGGAAACCCGTGCACATTCTTTCTCATCTCCACGGGGCCAGGGGTCCTCTTTCTTGCCCCTGTAAGTCAGAGCGCTGATCAAGCATGTGGGGGAAGTGGCAGGGTGTGGCTCACCCACTCCCAGATGGCTGGCAGCAGGCACGAGAAAGAAGGGCTAGTGGGTGGGCTCCCCGTGCACCCTGAAGCGGTAGATGCAGGTGTACTCGGGGTGGCCCCAGTTAGTCAGGATCCGCAGCTCCACCACCTGGTATGTGGCCATCTTAGGGGCCTGGGTAGAGAAGAAAGGGGTTGAGAACATCACAGAGCCTTTTGAGACCTCACAGACAGAGAAGGTGGGAAAGGGAGACAGCCACCCCTAGAGCCAGATGGTTCCCTTCCTCCTCCACTGGGGCTCTGAAGAGAACTGGGCTTCAAAAGCTCCTGTCCAGTCTCCCAGAGCAGTTTCCAGGCAGTGGGCTCAGGAGCCCTGGGGCCTTCAGCAGTTCTGCAGCGACCCCAGGAGCATTAGTGGTCAACCCACAGGAGCCTGTATCAGGTCCGGCCCTTGGCCACATAAAAATGGTCTTGGTACTGAGGGCCAGCACAATTCATCTAAAACTGGGATGAATTCACTCTTGGTTGTTTTTTTATTGTTACAATCAGTGGGAAGAACTTTCCTCATGGAGTGTTTGATAAGTGTTGATATACACACAATTTCTTCTCTTTCTCAAGTGTTCCTCAGGCCTCTGTCCTCTAGGCTCAGAAAGCCACAATTTGAGCCAGCGCTTGCTGCAGATCTCACCTTGGCCCTACCATAGGCCTAGCGCTCTCCCTCCTGTCCTCTACTCTCCAAAAGGCTCAGTCTGCACATTGCCCCTTAGAATTCCCGACCCCTCCCATGGCCCAGTAATCACTTTGGATGGAGCTGAAGACAACTCAGTCTTTACGACTGGTCCCCCACAACAGCTCCACTAAACTGTCTTACAGGTGCCTCAAACTCAGCCAAACCTGCTCCCTGCTCTGCATCAGCCCCTCTCGGCTGGGCTTCCAGCGGCCCACGCAGGTGGCCTGGGAGCTGTCATCCTCTCCACCTCTTCCTCCCTGCTCCCATCCAGCCTGACATCAGGTCCCTCCCAAGCGTGTCTCTGTCCTCACTGCCAACACCCTTTCTGGATCTCATGGACTCTGGCTTGCTTCCCTGCAACCTTTTCCTGAGCAGTCTCCCTGGCTCCAGGTTTGCATCTCTTCCATTTGCCATTTGGGGTCACAGTAACCTTACTAAAATCACATCATACTGTCATATGTCACACCTAAACACAGCAATGCCCCTCTCCACAGCCCTGAGGGCTGAAATGCCTGCGCCTCTGCAATCTCTCTTCCTGCCACTGTCCCCTCTCCACCTCTCACAGTCCCTTCCCCCCAGTTCCTCACACTAGGACTCCTCTGGTGTGGGTCTGAGGCCGCCTGCTTCAGACTCATCTGGATGGTTTGTTCCAATGCAGGTTTCTGGGGACCATCAGCCCTAAGGAATCAGACTCTCCTGGGTGGAGACTGGGAATCTGCATTTCAAAAATGGGCCTAGATCTGCTGCCCTGTCAAGTTTAAGCCCCATGCACTGCCTGAGGCCCCTGCTAGCCACACAAACCCTGAGCCTGGCACGCACTGGTCCCTCCTAGAAAGCCCTTTACAATCTTCTCTTCCTGGAAACCTTAACTGTTTGTTTTTTTTTCATAAAACTTGCCTCAGTGGTGCCCTTTTCCAGGAAGCATCCCTGACACTGCTGTCCCCTGTGCTGACATCTGCACAGCACGTCTTGAAGACCATTTGGACATCCACCTCCAGTTCTATGTCTTGAGGGATGGGAGAACAGGGCCTGAGGGCAGGGGCTGCACCTTCCCTCTCTGAAGCCTGTGCCTGGCAGAGGCAGTGCTCGGGAAATGTCTGCTGGCTGGCTGGGAAAGGGAGTGTGCCTCCTCCACTGGCATAAGAGAATCCTCTACCTGGAAGTAAAATGTCTGAATGGGCTCCCCATCCTGATCGTAGGTGAAATTGCCAAGAAGCGTCCCCTCCTGCTGCAGGTCTTCATCTAATCCCTACAAAACACAGTAAAGGGATGGAGGAGAGAGTTGTGACGGGAGGACCCAGGAGGACACTCCCTCCCCATCCCCACACCTATGCCCTCCCACCCAGCAGGTCAGCGCAAGCCTCCTCAGGACTGTAGGGGGGTCTAAGCACTTGACACAGGGCTGCTGCACGGTCTGGGATGAGTCACTTAACTCTCTTGGCCTCACTTCCTTCCTCCAATAGGCTGAGATAACTGGGATTGAAGTACTGTTTCCCACCCGGCTCCACCTCTTCCAAATCTACTCCCCTTTCTCCCCGTCAAAGTGATCCCCACCTGATCCTCAGCAGAGACCCACAGGATCCCCCTCTGGCCCCTTTGGCCTCCACACAGGTTGAATACTCACAAAGATGGCAAAGTCCTTGGGGGCACTGGAGATGGTGCTGTTGGGCGACAAGGCCTTGGGCACGTGCTCTAAGGTGACAGCAGTGGGGCGGATGCGGGCAGAAAGGCGGACCACGGCAAAGCCTTGGGGCCCCTGGAAGGCCCAGCAGTTGCCTGGGTGCACGTCTGGCTGGAGGGGAAGAAAGTCATATCAGAGCAGGGCACCAAGTCCAGCTCTTGCTGACACAGGATGGGACAGGCACCCAGTGTGTGCTCAGAGCCCCCTGTTGTCCTCCCTAGGGGCCCACCTGTAGAATGACTCGGGGTGACTGGGAGTGGTACCACAGGGGGATGCCGAAGAGGCTGAGGAGGGCCGTCTTGGTCTCGTAGGTCTCGGAGCAGCGGGTGCTGATAACACTGGCCCCTGAGATGGGAAAGAAGGAAAAGGTGGGTGCTCGCCACAGGGGAGGGAGACCCAGATGACCTGCTCAGTTTGCCAGTCACAGGAGCTCCTGGCTCAAAGGGCTAGAGCAGCAAGAGGAGGGATGCCACTGCCTGTCTCCTTGCTGAGGACAGAGGGCAGGTCTTTAGCCCTAACCCAGACCCACAAGGCAGCTATGAAGGCCAGCCTCTCCCCCAGCCATGGGTGGTGCTCGGTCCATCCTGACTTCCCAGAACTGTCTTTGTTGTGAGTTCTAGGTTGGGTGATTTCTGCTGATCCCAAGCCCTGCTTGCTTGGCACCACAGCTGTCCAGGCAGATGTCAGGGGCCAGCCACTGTGGGGACCAGAGCAGGGCAAAGCAAGGGAAGTGGCACACACACACCTCCTGATTCCAGGGCATAGTCCACCATCCCAATGCGGTCCTCGCTATAGCGCTGCAGGGCCTGCTTCACGATCCGGTGCACCTGCTGAAACACCATCACCGGGTGACAGTTACGGATGGCAAGCAGACCTGTCCACCCCTGCGCCCCACCAGGAACCCATGGACTGATCCTTTTTCTGCTTGCACCATTCAGGTGCCCAGGCAGATATGAGTGTACCTCCACCCACCCATTCCTGTCCCAAAGCACACATCAGAGCCTTCTGCATATCACTTATGTTCTGGAACACACCAATGAGCTGGCAGTGTGGGACTGTCCAGGTCTATACCTCCCAGGTAGGAGAGCAATATGTGTGTGTATATGTGGGGTGTGGTACTTGGTCCTCACCTCCTCTGTCACCCCAACTATGCCTTCCTTCTGCAGTGTCAGTCCCAGGCTGGCCACAGCCTCCCTGGCCGACTTGCCCTGCATCTCTGCCATGTGGGCCAGGATCTTGCTCTCCAGCGCCTGCAGCTGAGCTTGCATCTCCTCCCTCTGAAGGAGCCCAGTGCGGGTTCCCCCACCTCGGAGAAGGAACTGACTGATCCAGGCAGGGAACTGAGATTCCACCTAGGGACCAAAACCCAGCATCAGCCTGGGAGACAGCAGGAGCCAGGGCCCAGGGTGGGGCGGTGCTCAGTGTAGGCAGCAGGGCTAGGGAAGCAGGGGGCCACCTGGAGGAAAGTTATGAACAACTCTCTGGGCAGTGATAGAAAAACAGGAAGAACTCCCATCAAAGAAAGCCAGCACTTGTCACAGCAGTTTCTTGGGAGTAACAGAGGCTGCAGGGCAAGAGACTCTTGCTGTGCAGACCCCCAGGATAGATGGTCTCAGAGGAGATGGCATTCAGTGGGGCACTTGGATGGTTCCAACTCACATCATCTCGCACGGCCTGGATCTGCTGGGGCAGCAGGCCCACTTCATCTGCCACCGAACTCTGCTTCAGGCTCAGGGCTGCCAGCTCCTGCCGCAGGCCTGCCAGCTGGCCCTCCAGGTGCCCCAGCTCCTTCACCGAGTTCTCCTGGAAGGACTCCTGGGTCATCCTAGTCCCAGAGAGAGAAGAGTAAGCCCTCCCCAGAGAGATCCAAGGCTAAGGCCATGATGAGGAAGAAAGAGGCTCCTCTAGTTGGCTCCTGTTCAAGGGCTCATGCCCATCACCCATCGTGAACTCGAGGCAGGGCAAAACCTCCCTTTGGAGATTCTGGCTGTAGAACACACCACAGGTGCCTAGGCACTGGCTTGCCTGTTCCAAGGAGCTAATTCTGAACCTGTTGCCTCACCAAGCCTCAAGTCCGTGTTTGCTCTGCCTTAGCCTCTCAGAGCCTCGACAAGTGTGGACATCTGGGGCGTGAGGGGGCTGCCTTCATGAGGCTGCACAGAAAAGATAGTGTGTGTATAAGTGAGCCTGCGAATCCCCATCCTCCTGTGGTGCCCACCGCCCACCATCAGCCACCCCTGCTAACCTCCGCTTCACCTCAAAAACAGGATCTAAGCAGGGGTCCTGAGCTAGGTTCTAGCCATTGCCTCTGCTCCCCAGTCTTGCCTGGGGGTGGGGAAGGGTGGGGAGAAGCAGGCCTAGGCCAACTGGTGGTGCCCATTACCTTTGCCACTCTGACTTCAGCTGCTGGACGCGAGCCTCAGACTCCTATGAGCAGGAAGGGACAAACACAAGAAATGCCAGGCTCAGAGAGCTCGGTCTTCCAGAGTAGTACCTGCTTTCTACTGTGGTCTGTGCTTAACCACATCCCTGCCCAGAGTCTCCTGACCCCTGCAGCAGAAATCAAACTGGCCTCCTGATCAAGGTCCTATGAGAGTCTCGTCCTGTATCCGATGCACTCAGGCATCCAGACCACCACCTGTTCCCTCAGCACTCCCGGGAGCCCTTGCGGGGCTTTCCAGCTGAGGCGAGTTCAGCTCACACCCCTCCCCCTGCAGCGTCTTTACAGTCCCTTCTGAAGGGCCATGGGGGTCTAAGGTGTTTCAGTCCAAGAACGGATGCTGAATTGGATCAGGACCCCAATGCAGGTCCTGAGTGCACACAAGCCCACTGACCTGGGAGGCCTGCACGATCTTCTTGAAGAGGTCTTCTGAGTCTTGTTGGTGTTCTGCTCTCAGGGTGGCCAGTTCTTCCTGTCAGACAGGAAGGAGAGGACTGAAGATTTAAATTGCACTTATAACTGGGAAGTGGTATAACTGAAATTCAATCCAGGTCTGTTTGATTCCAAAGCTTCAGCTTTTGCCTTTATGCTACAGTGCTTTTCTGAAGTATGCAGGACTCCTCGCATGACACTGGCTGGTTAGCTCACTTGAGAGACCATAACACCAAGGTCCCAGTTCAGATCCCCATACTGGCCAGCCACAAAAAAAAAAAAAAAAACACACACACACACACACAAAAAAGGCTCCCACTTGACCTCTACTGCACGCCTACGCTGCCAGGTGCTCCATGATTGCACCTCTCACAACTGGGGGTCGGGGGTAGACATGATAGTCTCCATTCTAAAGAAGAGGAAACAGGCTTACAGAGGATCACTGCCAAGTGGCAAAGCTGTCTGACTCCAAGTGACACACTGCTCTCTCACACACCCCGCTGGGCCCCTCCCACCCCACACACCCACAGTCATGCGATGGGTTCCCACGGATGTCACTGGCACACCCTGGGGTATCTCCGTCACCCCACCTGGATGCGAGCAGCCGTGTCCCTGCGGAAGTCCTCCTTCAGGGCAGCCTCGCGGCGGCTCACAAGCCCCTCCAGGAGTGCCAGGGTGTCCTCGTGGCTCAAGCTGCTGCCGCCTCCCTGGCCAGTGGCCCCCTGCCGCAGCTCCAAACGTTCCAGCCGCATGGCCTCCTTCTGCCAGTTGGAGGAAAATTCGGCAGCAAGAGCTTCCAGGCGCCGCTCCAGAGAATGCACCCGGGACAGAATGCGCTGCTCAGCCTGGCAAGGAGGGAGAACCACAGAGGTGAGGGACCCAGAAGAACCCTCAGGCAACAGGATTTCCCAAGGCAGCCCGCAGAGAAGAGGGGACAGAACCCCAGAAATGCCCCAATGTAAGCACATGCTGGTCTCTGCTCCAGTGGCAGGGAGCTCTGAGCTTATTCGTGCTGTGGGATGGGGAGGCACAGGGTGCTGGGACAGGACACCAAGGAGGGTTCCCTGAGGACATGGTGCAGTAGTCTGATCCCAAAGGAGGCTGGGTGAGAGGCTCTGAGTGCAGGGACAGTCCAAGAAGAGGACAGGGGAAGCTTCAGCGTGGCTGCAGGGGTAAGGGGACCTGCTGGGACGAAGCCCACCTCACTCCCCTCCTGCCCTTGCACAGGTTCGGGAGAGCGAGGGGCTGAGAATTACAGCTGTTGACTTTCAACAGCTTTCACTCCTTCCACAGATAACTATGGCTAAAGACAAAATAATTTGAACAGGCTTTCTTTTCCTCTTTAACTGGATGTCCCACTGAGAAGATGGAATAAAAGTCATCTGGACCTGAGGGTGGCATTTTATAGCTTTTCATGAATTCTGAGAACCTTGTTGGCTTAACAACAAAATTTTTGCCAACAGAAATACAACACAGTATGTCAAGTGTCAAAGGGCAAGGGGGCTAGACTGTCAGAGGATCTCAGTTTTAGAAATACCATTTTTTGAACAGGCAATACATTTGCATGACTCAAAAAGCAAACAAACAGCACAGTCATGCTCTCATCCTCTGCCCTGTCCACCCAGTGTCCTCACCACCACCCCCCAAACCAGGCACCTGTTTTTATTAGTGTCTTTATGCAAATGTAAACAAATACAAAGACATACTCTTTATTCTCCCCCCCCCTTTTTTTTACATAAAACGTGCTTCTGAAATTGAATTGCATTTAACATCTTTAATGATTAAAAAAGAAGTTACAGATGACAACATGTCATTATTTTATGAAATAATAAAAGCGTGGTCAAAAAAATAATACCTGCAACAACAGATGGTTAAAAATATGATACCAAATTAAATTCAGCAGGATGCAAGCAAAGTTCAAATAACTATAATTAGCGGAAAAAGAGTTTTAAATCTTTGTCAACACCAGGACCTGTGCTCATACCACCTTCTGGTTACTTGTCACCGCCTGCTGACTGCAGGCTCCTTGAGGGCACAGCCTGGGCTTAGTTTATCTTTAGACTCTGGCAGAAAAAACAATGGCCTCTGTCCCTCACTCCTCCCCTTGTCTGCAGTCTCTGTAAAGTGATCTTGCAGGTTCTCCCATTGAGAGGTGGAGTCTATTTCCCCCTCCTTGAATCTGGGATCGGCTCTGAGATTTGCTTCAGCCAACAGAGCATGGGTGGAAGTGACAGTGTGCTAGTTCTGAGTCTAGGCCTCTGAGGTCTGGCCTGCTTCGGTTCCCTCTTGGAATCCTGCTATGAGAACAAGCCCAGACTAGCCTGCTGCTTGAGAGAAGTGCAGGCAAGGGCCTAGGTCAGCCCGCCCCCAGCTGACCTGCCAGACAACTGCAGACACAAACAGGAGGGAGCCCAGCCAAGATCGCCTATCCTTGCTCACACCAAAAGGGACCCAGATGACCCACAGACTCATAAGCTAATCAAATGCTTATAGCTTGAAGCCACTGATTTTAGGGGTGGTTTATTTGTGGAAAAAGATAACTGCTATATTACCATATTCATAGAAGGTGCTCAGTAAATATTTGTGAAATTGAAAAGGTACAAAGTAGACAAGATAATTTGCTGAATTCCTCTTCCTTCTGTTTGTTGTGCTTCTTAGGATGGCAACTAACTTTTGGATACAGTCTTGAGTCATACTTAAGTGTAGGTAAAAACCCTCTCCCAACACATGTACCCCAAAAAGTAGAAAAAGGAGTGTCCCAGCTAGGACAGCATCTCCTGAGCTTTGTGTAAGATGCAAGGGAGGGAAATCAACTGCAAGAACAGGCTGAGGGAGGGCCTGCCACTTCCACCTTCACCAGTGGTTGCTAAACTCTTGGGAACCTATGACCCTAAGATACTCACCTGGAAATGTGGGGACGAGTCTCGGGATTCCCACCCCTCATGCTGCCTTCTGCTGTCCTTCGCTGCCCACCAGGAAGCCACAGCAGGGTGGACTGTCTGCAGCCCGTAGGGGTAGAAGTACCACGCGCCTGTGCACAGGGGAGAGGCAGGCTAGCCAAGGAAGGTGTAGCTTGTCTCATTCATGTGAGCAGTGCTCTGCCAGAGGCAGGAAGAGGGATGGTGGCTCCCACATTCTCTGAGGGGGCAACTGCCTCCTGACAGTCTCAGAGCACATTCACTCTCATGCCCTGCAGGAATCCTTTGTCTTTTGTTGACTGCAAAACTTGGACAAAACAGCTTCAAGATATTAGGGATGATTCAGGGGTAGAACCCAGAGGCCCTGGTGGTCGTTGTCAGCCTGGCTGTACCTCAGAATCACCTGGGGAGCTTTTAAAACAACCAGTGTCTGGCCCTGCCCTCCAGAGAGCGAGTTAATTGGCTGGAGTGGCGACCCTGTGTCAGTAGGTTTTAAAAGCTCCCCAGGTGGTTCTAATGGGCTGCCGGGGCTGAGAATCACTGAGACAGAATGCAGCACCTTCTCTAAGAGAGTCTGCTGGTTGGCCCAGAGCAAAAGCTGCAGCCATAGAGGCACTTGCCTCTTGCTTTAGGGGCCATCTGTGTGATGTGCTTACTCCTGAGCTGTGTGTGTGTGAGGGCGAGACAGAGAGAGAACCTGAAAAATCACATGGGCTAAGAGTCTCCATCCTGGTAAGACTCCACACTTGCCAGTCAATCACCAGCCGTGAGCAGGTGTAAGGGACACCACAGGACCACTGGGCTTGAGGTCCAATGTGGACGTGGTCCTCCCTCACACACTCCCTGAGCAGGTCACCCAACCCTTTCCCATGTGCATCTCCACATGACATGACCATGACAATGGCTCTCACAAGGTCACAGTGAAGCTCAAATTAAACTGAGATAATGTACGGAAAAGTGCTTTCTGGATAAAACACTACACAATTATAAAGGATCCTTATTATTTTAAGGACAATGCCCAGTTTCCACTGGATGTGTATAAGCTGTTCTTGTAACAGGAAACACAAAAAAGAAAACCAACATTTGGAAAAATATTCTACCCTATTATTAGTAAAAGAAATACAAATTGAATAGATGCTAAACCTAAAAACCCAACTCTCTAAAAAAATAATAAAGCAGGGCCTTTAATTATAAATTGGTACTATCATTAAAATTGAGCCTGGGGGCTGGTTAGCTCAGTTGGTTAGAGCATGGTGCTGATAACACCAAGGTCCAGGGTTTAATCCCTGTACTGGCCAGATGCAAAAAAACAAAAGTAAAAATAAAAATTGAGCCTGGGACCGCATAGGCAACTCACAGGAAAAGTGTGAAACTGACATGCAGGTGCCAATGAAAAGCTGAACACAAAACATATAAAAACAAACTCATGACAGACTGGAACAATGTAGAGCCACCGGTAAATGAGTGGTAGGTATCCTGGTGTAAAAAGAGATATTTATTTCTCTTTACTACTTTATTGTTTTTACCTTAAAGACAGCTAAAGATTTAACTTGATCTTGTAAAAATAACTCACAGACTCTGTCCTGATTTGGGCTGGAAGGAAAATGACTGCTAATAATAACAGTATTAGATGGCTGGCCGGTTAGCTCAGTTGGCTAGAGTATGACCTTGTAACACCAAGATCAAGGGTTCAGTTCCCCATACTGGCCAGCCGCCAAAAAAAAAAAAAAAGCATCAGAGTCCCTGCTTTTTACCCAAACATGGCTGTACTAGGACATGTTCCTGTCCAGGGTGACACTAAGAATGTTCCAGAGATGCCCTGTAGTGCAGTGTGGCTACCCCAACTTAACAAGATCAGTAGATTGGGGTGTTTCCCCTTTGACCCACCAGGGCACCCTGAGAGCAGAGGCAGCCTCAGTCAGGAGAGGACCCAAATGGAGAGAGCCAGACAGAAGAGTCCAGAGCCCCGAGGGTAGGAGCTGCCCAAGGCTTGGTCTGTACGGACTTGTCCTGCCTCCTTCCCTGTCTAAGGGATCACTATTGCCCTGGGGTGCACATGTCTGCTCAGCACCAGCATCTGCCACATCCCACTCCTGCCCCTCCGCTCTCCCCACCCCGACTCCTGCCACAGGCTGCGCAGAGCTCACCGTAAGTCAGGCAGGTCAGGAGCAGCAGCAGCAAGAGAAACCAGAGGAATGTTTTCAGGGACGAGAAGCGCCTGCGGCATCGGGAGGGAAGACAAGAAGAGGAGATGTAAGGAGGAGGGCTCAGGCCACCGGACTCCCCCTGGAGTCTCTTGAAACTTTTTCCTGAGTAGTGAGTAAAGGGGGACACCCTCAAGTTTCTTGTCGTGCCAGGACCAGATTGGTCACTTCAGATCTTTACCTGCAGTGCAGGTCTTAGAGTGATGGGGACAATTTTGGCTATGTGAATTTTATTGATGTTATTAAAAATAGTGTGGTATTTGAAAAACCTAAAAATTCTATATATAGCAAGCAAATATAGGAAAAAACACGTAACTCCTTAAACAATATTCTCTTTTAGAAAAATGAGGAACCTTTTCTTGGTGACATGAATCTGTCCTTGCCCCTCTTCTCAGCATAGCTGACTGCTCCAGCCTGACCTGGATTATGGCCACAGGGAACTTGACTTCCTGGTTCAGACCTCTTTCCTCTGCCCAAGGGCAAGTTCCTAAATCCTGGTTCTGCTGATTTAGGGACCCACGATTAACTAACCCCCAGCATCCCTATGCAGAGCCTCTTCCAGGCTTCTGAACAGGAGGGGGAAAACTGCATGTCTAGGCTGTCATAGGCCTGACAGGGAGGCTGGATTTTCTGGGAAACCCCACTTCCTGGCTAGAGCCTAAGGGCATAGCCAGCAGGAGTAAGGCCATCAGTTATCTTACAATCAGAAGTGGCTGGACTGGGGTGGCATTTAGCAGGAAGTATCCAAGAGGAAATAAGAACCCATGTTCCAGAATACTGCTCTGAAGGGCTATCAGTTAGGGGAGCAAAACCTGACCCTGAGTCCCTTCTCTGTGGGACAGAGATGGGTTCCAGAGAGTCCACTCCATGCGCACCGAAAAAAGCTCTATATAAACAACTGGAAGAACCTTCAGAGAAATGACAGTATACAGGTTTAGACACTTTATCAGTCCCTTTGGTCCCAGGGCTTTCTGATTTTTTGTCAAAGCTGGAGTCTAGCTCACCTGGTTAAAACGAAGACATCAAGGAGGGAGGCAGCTGTGGTCAGGCGGTACCAAGTGGTGCCAACCCACCAGTAGAGAAGTCCAAAGAGCCGGCCTGAAAAAGTGACCATCAAGCCTAAGGCTTCAGATTGTGGTTTACAGCATCTCTCTCTCTCCATCTGGTCCTCCCTGCCCCTGCTCCCAACACCCACCTGCCAGTGCACCTCTGGCCTGTCCTACAGTGGACCCAGTCCCTCTAATCCACCTGCCCATATCATCTGTCCTGCTCTGCAGCTGATCCTTCCAAGCGAGGGTGTTCCCATGGCTCTCAGCTCCCAGTGGTTGTTCATCAGTGGTTGTTTCATCAGGGAAAGCATTCTAGCAATTTCCCTGATGGTCCTACAGTCTTTCTGTATGGGCTGGATGCCCAACCACAGAGAGATGGGTAAGAAGTTCTGCTGCAGACAATGGATGTAACTGAGCATGGGTTAACCAGCACCCACCTGGAGAAGTGACCACCATCCAGAAAAAAGAGCCTGCTCGAGAGATGGCACTCCTTAACCGTGAGCCTGAGCCATGCTGTTCCATATGTGAATAACCTGCAGAAAGAGAGGAGAGGAAACCAGTTCTGTCTGCTGTCACTTTTAAGAGCTGTGGGATGTGGTACCTGTCTGTTCCTTCACTGTCTTCTCCCTTAGACTGAAAGCCAAGACCACATGTCACTCTTCTTCACATCGCCAGAGCATCACATAGGCCTGGCCAGTAATTGTTTGCAGAAGAGAAGACGTGGGTGCTTTCTGACATTTTATCTCCCTCTAGAACTTTTTGTTTGCATCCCTCTCCTCACCAACAGTCCCTCAAACCACTGTTTGGAACTAGACTAAGGGAGCATCCATGCATTTAACAAATAATTACTGAGCACCTACCATGGTGGCGCCCCCATTAAAATGCTCAAAATGAGCCATAAGTATCTCATAGACTAGTGGGGGTGGGACAGAGATAAGTCTGGTAGTCACAGCCCAGGGTGTGAAGGGCCATCACAGGCCAAGATTCAGGTGCAAGGCTGGGCACAGGAGGGATGCCTGGCCCATATGTGAAGTGCCCACCACCCACTATGCTCCCTTGAGCTATCAGGGTGCTACCTGGGCAGGCTTCCCACGACCTCCCAGCAGCCAGGAATCTGCTGGGGAGGAAGGAGGCGCTGCCTACCCATGTGGTCGTCCTCCGAAGAGTAGCCCGAGGAAGAGCCAAGGAAGTCCTCAGAGACCTTGTCCTCGGCAAGACCGTTGACTTTGCTGCTCTCGGTGCCGCCTGTGCCTCTCCTCCTCCTCACCCGCAGGTCCTCGCCTGTGCAGGGAAGAATGAGGGGCTCTCCTGGGCCTTGGGCAGAGAGGCACTCCAAAGAGGGTATTCTGGAGGAGGACCCCACGGGGACACGCTGAGGAGCATCTCAGAGGATGCAAAGCCCCATCACAAAGATTTTACCACTCACTCCAGTAGGGGTCACTATGCAGGTGGTCGTCGAGAAGGGAGCTCCTGGCGAGGGACACAGCCCGGGGGCTGCCTATGTAGGATTCCCGTACCAGGGACTCGCTGTAGTAGGAGGTGTGCGCATCGGAGGCAGGGCCCAGCTGGGGTACTGGGGACAGGCGCTTCATGTTGCTGGATTTCCTCTTCAGGCTCCTGTGGAACAGCCGTGAGGGGAGAGGCAGGAACGGGGAGGTGAGCCCAGCCAGGAATGCTCAAGAGAACCAAAGCCGCTGGTGCCCTCTTCTAGCGGGAGGCAACTTAACAGCTTCCATCTCCTCCTGCCCACCCTCCAGCAGGTGCCGTCTCTGCTTCTATATCTCTGGCTCGCAACTGCAGACAGGCAAGACCAGCATGGAGGGATAAAGCCAGGTCTCTGACTTCAAAGCCAATGTTTTTCCCGTGTATCTTAATGAATTAGTAATTTCTACAACCCACTGAAAACTTAGGCAAGCCCCACCTGGCCTCCTAGAACTAGCCAAAGCCTCAGGGGCCTGGAATCTGGGCCTCATGCCTGCAAGGGGGCAGGATTCATTCCTCTGCTCAGCTGCGTCGCTGAGGCCCTACAAGCTGTGAGACACGCGGGTGTGGGCCCAGGAAGGGCAGTGGGCTGCCACACCCTCCACAGCAGAGGGTTTCCTGCGAGCCCAGCCTGCAGCTTGGGGTTTGCGGCCTGACCTATGCTTGCAGCAGTCCCCCCACTTCCTGTTGTCTACCATGTAGGCAGCAGCACCGGTTATGGCGGGGGAGCAGTGGCTGGGTTCTGGCATCCTCATAGGTGTGAAGAAAGGCAGAGCCCCCTTGAGTGGACACAGGCATCTGGTCTCTGCCCATGAAAGTTGCAACAGGAAGAGCCCCTGCTCTGGGGGCGGTGTACCCGACAGGGGGTGGCATTCCCTTGCATCCCTACCTGAGAGGACTGTCCTTAAACAGGGTGCTCTGGCTCCCCATTTCTGAGCTCCCTCCACTGCTGCTGCTGCCATCGTCGTCACCCTGGGAGTAGCGCGAGAGGCGCTGGCTTCGTCGTGACATGATGAGGTGGGCTGGGGACCCTTCTCCTGAAGAGAGTCTTGGGGGAGAAAAGGGAATGATACGTGAAGCTTAGGGCTGTCCCTAGCACCTCCCTGGAGGAGCAGAAACAGAGCAGTGCCTGGCAGCAGAGAACAGAACACCTCCTGTGCATTCAGCCAAAATAGCCCGAGAGGGGCCAAGACGGGCATTTGTTAAGCACCTTCCTGCACCGCACCTCTCCCACAGTCCATGCTCTGCCTCGGGGTGTGCTTAGTGATTGATGGTGGAGCCCCTCTCATGGGGCTTTCCACAGGATTTTCTAATTCTCAGTTCACTTGTCTTTATCCTCCTTGATGCTGAGCTCCACGCGAGCCAGAACTGGGCTTTCCTCAACCTCTGCCACATAGCAGAGAACCCGGGACATGACACGCAGATAAGGGCCTTTGATTTCTGCTGCACTGCACAGCCAGCCATCCTGCCATGCTGCCCTCTCCCTGGAACTGTGTATAGTCTCACTCTAGCTGTATCCATTAGATGGGATATGCTTTCCTTCCCTGTCCTTTAGCTACACTCGTTGACTCAGGGCCACAGTCAAACCTTGACTACAGAAAACCTTTCCTGGTAAGGCCTACTTGCATTCTGATGGTGCTCATACTCTACATCCCCTCGGTGCACATTGTGCTACCACATCCTAAGGTAATGGTGACAAGATTCTCTGGTAAATGTCTCCTAGGTACCAGGCTCCTTACATGCCCCATTTCTGATCCTTACAGGCAAGGCAGGTGTCATTACTCCCATCTACAAGGAAGGAACCTGGGTGAGATGAAGGGTCTCTTGCCCACGGTCACCCAGCCTGTAAGTGACAGACCCAGGATTTGAGCTCAGATCTGACACAGGTTGCAGGGCCTGGGTCTGGAATGTGCTGTGCGTCCCCAGTTAGAGTGTTTTATTGTCCCCCATATGCTCAGAACAAGGCTGTATACAAAGTTGTTACACAACAAGTATTTGTTAACAAATTAACAAAACAAGGAGGTGGAGAGCAGTGTGGAATTGCAATCAGTCCCAGCCTGCCCGCCAATCACCATGTGGGGCAGAAATCAAGGCTCTGGAACTGATAATAAGGACAAAGGAGGCCAAAGTGAAAAGACCTGGCAAAAGGCCGAGGTGGACAACACAAGGCAGATTAATAAACCCCTCAGCCCTAGAAACTCAGACTCAAAATATCAGATTACCTATGTGAGGAGTATCAGTGTAGTGCCTTTGCCGGCTGTATTACAGCCATTGTTACTTCCTAAGCCCACTCAGGAGATACTAGTAGTTGTGATTTTTTGTCACTTCTAATATTCCTGACTGACACTTAAATGACTAGTTCTCTGAACTGTGTGGTGGGCATAGACTAACATCCCAACCCACACTATGGAAACTAGAAGGTCTGGTTAGTCCAGGTAGAAGGTCCTCTTCTGAAAAACAAGCAGCCTCATGTCCTGGCCTTATTGGCATCTTCCCAGGTAGATGCCCATCGGGCATCCTCTCTGCTTTTAGCTGGTGTGGGTAAAGGGACCACTTGGTAGTAGCCAAAGCAGGAAGTTGGCCTGGGTCCTTGTCTATATTTCACTCTTTATAAGGTAATTCCACCCCATCTCTGCCCTCCCCCACCTGAAAGCTCCAGATGCCCACACAGGGCTCCTCTTCTTAACCCCTCCCCTGCTGAAATAGATGAAGCCTTTGCCCAGACGCAGAAACAAAGCAACATGTTTATACTCTATCCAAGCTGCTGGTGGCAAGAATCCATTCAAAGCTTGGGGAAGGGGAGGATGCTGAAAATTGTCAGCACTGCCTCCACCCTACCAGAGATGCCTCTTAGTCTTTGCTGCAGGGTCCTGGGATCACAAAACAATTTACCACTGAGTCTGGATTTCACAAGATGAAAAAGGTGGAGGCCCTATCCTCCAAAACAAGAGGTGAAGTTCTAAAGCTCAAATCATTTGCATATCAGAATAGCCCCACCACACACAGTTAAAAATCCCTCAGATAAAACATCCTCCCCACTCCTGAGCTGAACCACATCCTCTTCTCCGTTCCAGCCGTCCCCATTACTGGCGTATATGGCAGTATCCATCCAGTCTTCAGACTTAACCTAGATCTTGGGCATCTTCCGCATGTCACTTTCACTCCCAGGGCATGTTCAGGCCACGTCTCCCTGTGGGACCTGCCAGATGCCCAGGTGCTAACTGCTCTCCCTCCTCCTTCCCCACGGGGCGTCACCGAAGGGGCCCTTCCTTGCTCTCTGCTCTAAGTCACACCGGCCCCCCATTAGCTTTTTTGGTTTTGTTTTGGTTTAGACCTGAACAAAATGGGCCTTGCTCCTGTTCCCAGAGTTCCGAAAGGCGGCGGCAGAGGCAGGGAACCGCCTGTGCCTGGGAACGGCCTGTCTGGCACTAAGAAGCGTGGGCACTGCCCTGGGCCGGTTTGCGGCAGCCTGGTGTTTGCTCCCCTGCTCCTGGGAGTCCGCCCAGGGAAGTCCCGCCTGGAGACGCCGCCCTCCCGGCTGACCACTGGGGCGGCCGGCCCCGGGGGCGGAGGCCGAGCGGGAGATGAGTCAGAGCGGCCGGCCTTGGCACGGCGCTGGACCTTCACGGCGGGCCGCGAGGCGTGAGCCGGGCGGGGGCCGGAGAGGAAGAAGTAGGCCCGGCAGCTCGGCCCTGGCGCGAGCGGTCCGACCGTGACCGCGGGGTCAGGCCCACCGCCCTCAGCCC